>NW_027206290.1:63679702-63822202 GCF_024711535.1 Dipodomys merriami
AGCCAACTGGGAAGTTAGAAGACATTATCACATAAATATGTGAGAACTGATGACTACAACTAAAACAGTTTTGCAGCAAGGAGAGGGGGTGGTTAACTTAGTATGGGAGGAAATGCCTATCTTAAGCAAAGGACAATTACTGGGAGGATTTCAAGTGGAAATGCATAATGTGCCACATCTGGGAAAAATGGAAGACTAATACAGTTAGTGTGGCAAGGGGTGAAGAGCTGGAGGTAATGATGAGGATAAAGAAGAGTTGCAGAGTCTGAAACATTGTAACCTGGGGGAATGTGGTATCTAATAATGAAGGAGAACAAGGTTAGGCATAGAACAAGGGAGATCATGGTACCTACCATTCTTGAAAACTTTAGTTTAAAGTATCACAGGGATAGACATTGGATGAACAGCCATATGTTCAGATAGAGAATTAACTAGTATATTAAGAATGAGTCCCTAAAAATGGAATAATGAATGTCTGCAATTTAGATCCAGCAAGGTAGATTGTGATGAATAGTTGGAGAACTGGGTAAAAGTATGAGAGCAAAAATAAAAAAGAAGAAGAAGAATCAAGAAGTCAAAGTGTCCAGGTAAGGTGATACATGCCTACTTCCCTACTATTTAAAAGGTAGAGTTAGAAGGATATTGAGTTTGAGGTCAGCTTAAGAAAAGTTAGTGAGACTCTATCTCAATAACAATATACAAAATGGCTAGGGATGTGGCAAAAGAGGTAGAGCACAATTTGCCCAGGTTGTGCAAGTCACTGGATTCAATTCCCAATACTGAAAATATGTGTGTGTATTTCAAACAAAGTGAATAATGTTAAATTATGGTAAAAGATCAGTCACCAAGAGGTCTAAAGGTGGTCAATATGTTTTGAAACAGGACTATCACCGTGGCTTCCAAAAGTAAAGTTTGTGGGAGGGATCGGAATGGAATCCAGGTTGGTATGGATTGAGGAACAGGTGAAAGGTGAGAATGCAGAGTTCAGGCCTATCTTTTAGAAGAGTGTGGAGAATAGAACAGAGAAACAAAGGAAAGGAACAGGGAGAGTCAAAAGAGGGCATAAAGTTTCCTTTGTATACAGAAGAGGCATGTCGTGTTTAATACTGATGCTTTAGATATGACGGTAGAGGAAACATTGATAACACAGATAAGAGAAGAAATATAGCCATGTTCTATCATTAAGAAGCCAAAGTCCAGGGCTTAAGAGACAGAGATGGCCTGAGAAAAGGAGAAAAACAAAAAAGGAAGAAGAGAGCAGCTGAAATTGAAGACATCCTCAGGCTAGTGGCAGGAAATAGATTAGTTTGACCTACAGTGCTTGCTTTCTTCTCCTGGAAGTAGGAAGTTATGGAAACATCTAAATGCAAAGTAGCTGGAGATAAGAAAAAGGAGAATTTAATAAATGACTCACAATATGTGAAGACACTGGTTCTAGACCTTACAGATCTGGTTTTCCAATACTTAGTAATCTATACACTTAGACAAGCTACATCACTTGTCTACGTCTCATTCAATTTGATAATCATGATTAAGCAATTCATGAACCCTTGGAATATGCTAAGAACACACACACACACACACACACACACACACACACACACACACACAGAGTTGCACAATGCCTCAGGAGTCAAAGACTTCATTATCTAGTCAACAAGTAAGAGGGATTAGACTAAATTAATATAGCATTTAAAGTCCTAAACTTTAAAAAAAAATGCCATGAGGTACTCAAGAAATATAAGAAAGCGAGTTCTATTCTAAAGTGTCAGGAATAAAATCAGCTTACTAGAACTAAAGCTCTCCTACCTACAGCCTCAGTTTGCCTCATGCAAAATTGGAATAAATAATCAACCAAATGATCTGGTAATAAGATAGCACTTTGTTTATAACATCATATTTACAAATAATTCTCACTCTCCTTTCCTGCAAATGTTCCTGCTACAATTGAGATTAATAGGCTAATATATACACAACTTTCCCAAAGTCGCTCCTTTTGTACAATTTTCAGTGTCTTTTGTTTTGTTTTGTTTGCCTAGGGTGGACCTCAGATAGAAAACCTCCTATCTATATCTTCTGCCTAACTAGGACTACAATCATACACCCATAAAATTATACTTAAGGCAATAAAATTATCCTTGATAGCTAAAGCCCAACTTAGAATATAGAAGGTAACAACAAAATGTCATATACAGGGAACTATAAGCATTATGTCCATCAGTAGTTCACAAATTATATACCATGATTTCTCTCCCATGTTTACAGGGCAGATGTAGCTGGAGCCTTAAAATCTGAGTCCCTGTCTTCCTTCAAATAAATGACTGTAATATACCAGTGAGTAATCTTGGTTTGCCAAAGGGACAAAGACTTTGTCAGCTGAAACTGGCCTAGAAAATGAAGGGACTGATTAGCTCATGGAATTGAAATAGATTAATCTGGCACCCTAAATGTTCCCACTTGGTTCTCTTCTGGCGCCGTGGTTTGGATGTAATTTGTATGTGCTCAAAGCCCCAGTGTGGTGGTTTGAGATGGTGGAACCTTTTTGTGGGAGCTGCCACAGCAAGGTAATTAGGCCATCCATTGGAAGGGATGGTGTAGTTCTGGTAGAATGTATTTAGTTCTTACAAAAACCAATGGAAATAGAAAGATGGTGACCTCCTTGTACTTGATTTCTTCTTTGTGCCATCAATTTGCTCTAAATTCCTCCACCATGTTATGGCCCTCACTAGCTCACTGCTGTCTAGACCTTCCTAGTCCCTATAACTATGTGCTAAAAGTTTTTTAAAAAGCAACTTTTTAGGGCTGGGAAGGTAGCTCAGTGGTAGAGCACTTGCCTTGCAAGCATGAGGCCCTGGGTTCGATTCCTCAGCACCACATAAACAGAAAAAGCCGGAAGTGGCGCTGTGGCTCCAGTGGTAGAGTGCTAGCCTTGAGCTGAAGAGCTGAGGGACAGCGCCCAGACCCAGAGTTCAGGCCCCATGACTGGCAAAAAAAAAAAAAAAAAAAAAAAAGCAACTTTTTATATACTACACAACCTTAGGTATCTTGTTATAGTAATACAAGGGACTGATTTGTCTTCTGTAGATGTTGGCTTCCCCTTCTAGATCCCAAAGTAGCTGTCAGCCACCCCAGGAGTGTCTTCTCTAGAACCAAAATAACAAAGGCAGGTTTGTATAATACAAACTTGCAGTGCATGCTTCAGTAAAGGAAAAGGTATTTCCCATGTCTTCAAAAAAATTGTTATTGGCCAGAAACTGCAGTGACTCTGAAAAACCATCTCCAACCCAACCTCTACAGTCCAACAGAATTTCTGACTCAATAAGAAATAGATGAATGTTCTTGTCCACAGGTTGCTACAAAACACTCATTAATATGGCTAGTGTAACTGTGGAACTGAATTTTTAACTTAATGCTAATTCATTAAAATTTAAGTATAGAAAGCCACATGTGTCTAGAGGATATGGTTCCAGAGAGTATGGTTCTATGGTAAGCAAAACATGGACCACGCTGCTGGGCTAACCCAGTAAGCCACACTTACTTCCTGGAGTAATGTTACTTCTTCCCTCTCTATTTGGGTCCCTCCTCAAGTCCCCAAACCCACCGCTCTCAGTTCGCTTAGATAAATGGCCCAATTCAACTTAAAAGTCTTTTGCCAAGGAGTCATGCTTATAAATCTTACCTAGCACAATGCCACATTGAAAGTCACTTTAGAATAATAGGCTTTTAAAGTGGAGAGGGACCTCAGGGCTTGTACAATTCAGATCGATATTTCATAGACAAGCAGCAGCTTGGAGCACCAATTGCTTTGTTTATGGCACTCAGCAGCACCAGGATATGCTGACCTTCAGCCATTTGTTGTTGTTTGTGGTATTCCACTGCAAAATTCATTCTTTATTCCACAGTTCTCTCATAGGGCCCACAGTGAGAGAATTCACTGCTGGGCTCATAAAGGTTTGTAATCATGTGTTTATTGAAGTGTCTAGTATAGGATGTTACCAGAAAGGCCAGATAATTTTGCCTAAGGATCGAAATGAGCCTAAAAGTCCATGTCAATTAGACGGACTGGGCTGGTGGGAACTGTGGGAGACTGGACAACACATCCCCTATTTACAGCAGGCAACTGCCACTCAGATCTGGCCAAATGTGGCCATGGGGGGCATTTAGACTTCTATATGAGCTCTCCACATTTTTTTTTTTTTGGTTCGGTTGTGGGGCCTGAACTCTGGGCCTGGGCACTCTCCCTCAGCTCTTCAGCTCAAGGCTAGCACTCTACAACTTGAGCCACAGCACCACTTCCGGCTTATTTTCTTTTTTGCTTATGTGGTGCTGAGGAATCAAACCCAGGGCCTCATGCATGCAAGGCAAACACTCTACCACTAAGCCACCTTCCCAGCCCCTCCACATTTTTCAAGTGCTGGAAACTCATTTCTCATGAAAAATTCTTCTTCTCACCATCAACTCATGTTCAGAGTTGTCACTCAGACCAAACAACGTCTGTTCTTCCAGTTGGTACCTTGTGACAGAGATGAATGAAGTCTGATTTCTTGAAGATTTAGGAAGCCACTGTTGTGGTGTCCTTGCATTCCCACACATGCCCCCTGACACACAAAAATGACAACCTTGGACCTGTATTTAAGGACTTTCATGAAGCCTAACACCTGTTACCCTGAAGACCCCTGGGTCACCAAGAGAAGCTGGCATCGTAGGCTCTTAGAACTACTAGGCAAATACTACAGTTTCTCTTCCTTTCCCTACCCCAGCACTGACTCTAGGGCTCCCCAGAAAGATGGAGCTGCCTTTGTCTACCATGTCAATTCATTAGCTAACACACATTATACTTGCTGTTTTCCCTTACTTAACTTACAAGCCCACTGCCCACACTTTCTGGATAAAGTATTTGAGCTCAAAGTAGAGGCTGGAAGAACCCAACCCACAAGCACCAAAAATTATTTTGACACAGTTTGTAATTTTTTTCTTTCCAGTTTGAACTATTCACATCTCAAGTTCATGAAAAAGTCAACACATCTAAAGTCACACCTGTGATATTCTGATAACTTAATATTCACAATCTAGTGTTGAAACTGCTGCCCTCTTGCATAATGAAGCCAGGCAAGAGGAACAAATGTTCATTTAAAAATAGAATCCATTGTGTATAGCAGCACAATCATTAGCTTTAGTATAGCAACTAGTTCTGCCTCATAAAACTTTTTATTGAAGCATTCATTTCATATAGGTGTATTGTTTGCTATCATGCAAATCGATTTCCAGACCACAGCTCTTAAGCAGTAGTTTTGCACAGTGCTGGGGAGAAATCTCACACAAAATCATTCTGATTACAATCAACATTCCCTACAGAAGGCAGAGTGAAAAACCAAACATTCTAATGGAAAAAAAATGTTCATTTTTACCTTTCTTATATGCATTCTATACAGGTAACTGAAGGAGAGCTTCCTACCACACATGCAAATTATCACTTTGTCTGGTTTCCATGGTTAGGAGTATTTGTCAATAAAGGAAGGGGTCTATAAACTGATAATAAATGGCACAGTTATCATTTAATGAGATAAAGTTTGCCTTTTTACCCATAAAAATATAGGTATTAAATGAAGCGAATATAAAATACTATTTTATTTTGGTTTATATACTATTTATATTGTTTGAGGATTTTTGTACTAAGGACTGACATCAGGAACTAGTGCATGTTAAACAAACACTTTACTGTTGAGCTATATATTAACCTTTAAGGCTATTCTTAATACTATATTCATGACATATTCTCTTCTTCAAAAGTATAACTAATTTCATCAAACCAATCTCTTGTTCAAAAGTATAGCTATTTTAATAAAAAAAATGATACCATCTAATTTAATAGACAAATGAATCCAAAAAGTGGTACATAGACACAGTGGAATTGTACTCATCCACCATAAAGAATAAAATTGGACATAAAGAAATGGAAAGACTTGGAGAGGATTATGTTACGTGAAGTAAGCCAGACCAGAGAAGCACAGGTTGCATGGTTTCCCTCATTAGTGGGAACAAGAACATGCCTATAAATCTAGAAGTAGGCACACAGGGTGGAACCCAAGTGGCTATAAATGATGAACTGAAGTATAATAGAATCTATGGAGAATGCAAGTGGTAGTAATTCTTCAGAAAGACAAACTCAATGAAATGAGTACTAGGAAATAGGCAAGGGGGGGGGTCAAGAAGAGAGGGGTAAAAGAATGAATGGGGGAAATGCAGGGCAAGAATGCATTGCATATGCCACAAAACCATGAAAAATAAAGAAAGGTGTGGTTGGAATGGGGAGGAGTGAAGATGTTGAAGGGATGACACAAATCGAGATGTACTGGACACATAAATTGCTTTGTTAAATGGCAAAAAATCAATACATATCCTAAAAGTGGGGGAGGAGAGGGTTGGTTGGGAGGGTTGGGTGGGTGCATCAAAAGTGGTGACATTGATCACGAGGCACTATATTCATATACTTCTCTGTTGAATGGCAGCCCATTTGTACAACTACCTAAAGAAAATAACAATATATTTTTTAATCCCTGGAATTTACACAGTGCCTGGACCTAATGGAGAATCTCGAAAAACAAAACCTAAAGGGTTATAAACAGGGCTTGAATACTGAGGTCCTGTGCATTAAGGACAGAACAAATGGCTAATACCTGGAACCTTGGAAGAATGAGAATCTAAATAAGTTTTAATCAACCAAATAGAATCAAAACAATCTATTTTTATTCACGCTTGAATATTGAGAATCATTCTTTTAAAAATGTTAGTCATTTCCTGCTTTATTAAGTACAGTACGGGGAATATGATCCAGTGATAGTCAAATAATTCTGAATCTTGAAGGTCTCATATGATATTCATGCAGAGTATTACTTCAGGTGGAAAGTAGGCCATGCCACTCACAGAAAGGGCAGAATGTGCACTTCCTTTCAGGAAGTTGGCTGAACTCACTGGTAATCCTCGCTTGCTTTCTACCACTGTTCTTCCCTGCTGCATATTAGAATCAAATAGAGGAAGAAGAAGAGAAAAGGGAGGAGGAGGAGGAGGAGGAAGAGGAGGAGGAAGAGGAGGAGGAGGAAGGAAGGAAAGGAATAATTCTGCAGGTAAACTTAACTTTATACACGAACAAAGTTCTGTGAAAATGTAAAGTGTTGAGAGTCAAGACACATGGTCAAACTGCCCCTGACTCCACTATTCACCAACCAGATGATCAAGAGGCAGTACACAGCCTTTGTGTGTAGTTTATTCTCTTATAAATGGAGATAGCTATACAATTATTTTTGGAGGCTTATAGAAATGATTAAGTAGTGTATGCATATTGCAATATAGTCATATATGTATTATAGTGTGCTGTGTCTATGTATATATTATATATATTTGGTACTCACTGTATATTTATTTATAAATATATACATATATGCATATATAGTATACATGATTACATGTAACATAAATACACCACACACTACAAGTATATGCTGTACATACTATATGTCTATGTTATATAAGTACTATATATATGCTTTTTATATATGTATACATATATATATATACATACTGCACATATAAAGCTGGGGATATAACTCAATGGTAGAGTGTCTGCTTTGCATGTGTAAGGCCCGAGGTTCAAGTCTTAGCACTGCCAAATTAAATGAATAAACAAACAAGTAATGTTTCTGTGTGA
Source organism: Dipodomys merriami (assembly GCF_024711535.1). Taxonomy (NCBI): domain Eukaryota; kingdom Metazoa; phylum Chordata; class Mammalia; order Rodentia; family Heteromyidae; genus Dipodomys; species Dipodomys merriami. The sequence continues at coordinate 63,687,408 of NW_027206290.1, forward strand.
GAGAGTATATGTGTGTTAGATGAATGCCTGGCATATGGAAACTATGACATCTATGCTTGCCATTATTGATGTTGATGATAATGAGAATAAAAACAGTACGGAAAAGGCATATGCAATCAGAATTAGCAAATAGCGAATATTTTCTCTAAACCTGAGTAACTTGCCTGTATGTATTGAATTCAAAGAAACTGGTTTTTGCGAAGTCTGAATTTTTGTCTCTTTAGGTAATTTAAATAAAATAAACAATGATAAAATATGGAATAAAATAACTAGAGTATCCATTCTGGTCTTTGTATGTACATGGTGATGTATATATTACTTTGATGCTGCTCTAAATACAGTCTTACCAAAAGATAGAAAAGATCTTGTCTTGCTGATTAAATACATAAATGATTTGACAGGACCTCACCAGAATGATTAAACAATCTTCAATTGGAAGAAAATAGGCTAAAATAGGATATCGGTATTTAAATAAGAGAGCGTGACATTAGCTCAACAGCAAAGGTCTTAGAATTATATTTACAAGGAAGCAAACAGATTTTTCCCATAATGGGAAATGAAAGTATAAGCAATATACAGTACTTTCTTCACACATTCTCCTAATTCAATGTCTAGAATATTTTAGTTATCAGAAATGTACAAGTACTCCATCATAGTAGCTTCCTTTTATGGAAAGAATCCAATATAATATCTCCTATAAGTCTGAGAAGAGCTAAATATAAGTAACTCATGCAACTGAGCATACTTTTATAATTAAAATGTTAGGAGCATTGAATTAAAGCCAGGGTACTATCATGTGTTTGTAAACTCTACTAACAATGTATTAAAATATGCAGTGCTGTTGTTATTCTGATGATGAAGTGACACAAGTATCATGTGAATAGATTCCAAAGAAAGTACCATGATGCCATTTCACAATAACTCCACAGATCTTAAAGTGTACTTCCAGCCACATGTAATGGTACATGCTTGGGAGGCAAAGGCAGGAGGAGCTCAAGTTAAGATCAGCCCAGATTAAGCAGTATCTTATCTAAAAAAATAAATTGTTTGCTAGGAAGTGCAAGGCCCTAGGTTAACTCTTCAGTACCATGAATGAGTGAATGAATGAATGAATGAATATATGTGTGCATGTATGTAAAGTCAGGTATTCTTCAAGAGGCTATGCTTTAGAAAATCTACCACAAAAAGCTTCAAAAAATTTCATTCTGATGGCATTTATTCTTTAAGCTTTATTGTAAAGTTGAGATACAGAGGGGTTACAATTACATAAGTCAGGTAATGAGTACATTTCTTTTTGAACAGTGTTACCCCCTCCCTCATTTTCTCCCACTCTTTCCCCTCCTAAACCCCTTACCCCCAAGTTGTAAAGTTCATTTCCAACATAGTGTCTAGAATGTATCACGTTTGAATTGGTTCACTCTTTGCCCCAGTTTCTGTGATTCCCATTCCCTTCCCCAAATCAGACAAACTTATATACTAGACAAAGGGTATGGTAATAAAAAAATGACACCAGGGAATAAACCAAAGAGAAAAAAGAAATAAAAAATAAATAACTACAAATGGTACTATAAAAAATAAACTTCTTGTTTCCATTTATTGGAGTTCATTTTGATAAGCATCATTTTATATATGCACGTAGCTATTCAGCTGTCATGGTGCTCTTCTAAGAATATCCTGGACATAGTTTAGTTATTACAAATGAGGGGAACTATACAACCTATGTTTCTTTGGGTCTGGCTTGCTTCACTTAGTATAATTTTTTCTAAGTCTTTCTATTTCCGTACAAATGGGGCGATGCCATTCTTTCTGGTGAAAGCATAGAATTCTATAGTATATTTATAACACATTTTCTTCATCCATTCATCTTTTGAGGGGCATTTATTCTTAAACTTTGTCTACTTAGTCCAAACCATCAGAACATTTGGCTATCCAATATTAGCCAGAATATATATATGGAAGTAAAAATTTGAAAGGGAGGATCATGCCAGGGAAGCAAAGACAGTATTGACAAAAGCAGAATGTAAGCTAGAAGGTGACTTGAAAATACAGGCTTGATTCTAGGGATGTCACACATAGTTAATTGTCTAAATTATGTTCAAAATACTAAATACCTTATTTCTAAGATTCTAGTCAGTTTGGAAGTAGAATTGTCTAGTGTTATTAATATCACTGTCACCCTAAAACAATTGTCTTGGAGGAAAAGACAAGATACAGGTAGTTATTGTGGCATCCCATTCTTGTTGTGAATAATGCTGCTATTTCCTCCCATCAAAGTCTTTTAAATCATCTTAAATCTTATTCCATAAGATACTTTAAATCCCCCATGGGCCAGATGCTGGTGGTTCACACCTGTAATCCTAGCTACTAAAGTAGCTGAGATCTGATGATCACACTTTGAAGCCAGCCCGGGAAGGAAAATCAATGAGGCTCTTATCTCCAATTAATAACAGAAAAAGCCAGAAGTGGTGCTATGGCTCAAGTGGTAGAGCACTGGCCTTGAGCAAAAAGAGCTCAGGGACAGTGCCCAGACCAAGTTCAAGCCCCAGGAATGGCAAAAAAAGAAAAAAAATCCTCATGATCTAGGAAACTTTTACCTAGAATGGAATATTTTATGAGTGAATTATCCTCAGAGGAAATGTCTTTTCAGCAATCAATCTCTCCTTTTGCCTTCCCTGGCTTGGTTCCCAAAACATTATGAAATACATAAATAAACATCTTGTTTGCCCAAGCAGACCTTAGCTTCAATGCTCTAGATCAAAAGAGCAAAAGCAAATCTAAACAGAAATCAGGTTACTGTTGCCTTGAAGAAAAGAGAAGGAAGAAAACTCTTCCTGTAAATAAATGGTCACTTGGCTTTTGAAACAGTACATTTGCCATCCCTAACAATTAGTGAGGGGATACATGTTTAGTGGGAGACTAAATGTTTATTATATAGTAATTTAAAAGCCACTACAAAGGATTGGTTGCTTACAGGGTAAGAGATGATGCTAGGAATGTTGTTTCTTCTCCTTGGACCTTAATACCAAATCCAAGAAAGTGAGACTTACATTTGGTTTGGGGAAAGTGCAGCCTACCTTGTTGAGAAGATTACAGAGGTGACTCATTAAACATCCAGCGGACCCAGAATGCAAGCCGAAGTCCACAGCCACAACTTCAAAGCTCGTTTTCTAAACCAGCTTCAGGCTCCCCAAATTAGGTCTGTTTTATAGAAACCAGCCCTCGCTTCAAACAAAATAGTCACTTAACATGCTCCAGTGCCTTGAAAATGGATCTGTTTAAAAAACCTTAATCAGGAGGTATGTGTATCAAGTTGTTAAAGCATCATAAGTACATATTGGCACGCTCAGACAAGGATTCAAGTAAAAGTAGTATACTTTAGAGGTGATTTTAGGACATAGCAGTGAAGAAGTAAGACAGGAAGGAAGGAAGCCCATGCCATTAGTATAACTGAGCTTCATTCCACAGGCAAACTCTGGAGAAAAAAAATATATATATATAATATAGTTCTTATATATATTTCATACATAATATATTTCTTGTATATATATGTCATAGTACATATTATATAATATAATATAATTATTATATATTGATATATATATATCATTTATCCTTGAATTATCTCATCCAAGAAGTGGTAACTGATTCAATATGTATCAATCAGATCCCATTGGACAGCTAATTGCCAGAAAGTTCCTGAGTAGTTGACTGAGAAACAAAGTAAGGTTTCACGGCCAGCAAAAGAATACAGGTGCTAGTGGCTGCTGGGGTATATCTGACCCAATGGAGTGGCAAGAATGAGGATCCAGACATGGTACTGTCTCTATTTGAGCTCCTAATGTCATTGACCATGGTAAAGGAGAGGTGCAGAGAAGGAGAACAGAAAGATTTCAGCCATCCACATTGGTGGTTAGCCAACAGTGATTAGCTTTGGGCTCCAAGCCATGGAACAATCACAGCCCACACAAAGCAATCCTCAGATGGATTTTACTGCTTTCTAAGGTGATTTCAGTTATTGCTCCAGCCTTTGGGAAAAGCTAGCAAATACAAACAAATAGATTTCATCTCTTTACTGTGCAATTCCATCATAGTACTCCAGCTAGTACTCAGTTGCCTCTAAGTAGGTCCTGTCCACTTAGTACACAGAAGATACATTAAATTCATGTTTCTGAAATACACTAGGAAAGCATGTCACAGAGAGGAGGCTCCCCTGCTAAATGATCATCCAGGACATGTGTGCCCATGAGTCCTTTATGCAGGGCGAAACTACATTTTAATAGGAAATCATTTAATTTTTGTTGTTGTTGTTGAAGTTCCTGATTCCTGATGCAAAATATTTTTGAACTCTGGACACTCTTGCTGAAAAATGTGACTGTGGCTTATGTAAATATTTAACTTTTAAACTTTGCTTTTGAACTCTGCATAGAACTTTAAGGTTATCATAAGAGAAAGCTACCTACAGTTGCTATTTATAGGAACTTAATCATCCCTCTGTAAAGATCCCACCTGGTGTCTCCTGTGAAATTCTAAAGCAGAACAGGACAGCAGATGGAGCAGATGGAAGAGCCGATCCCTCATGTCCTAAGTCCCTAGAAATGACTAAACATTTCTAGGTATAAGGGTATGTCTATAATCTAAGATCATGAGTAAACAAAAAGGGTTATGCTTGCTGAACCAGAAAGTATGAAAGGAAGAAGACATATAAGAATGACTTAAAATGACAACACCATGGTTCAGAGGCATTGAAAGACAGAGAAGACTCTTGAGCCATTCAAGACACACAGCTGGGGCTGGGAAGTTGATTCAATGGTAGAGTGCTTGCCTTGCATGCATGAGGCCCTGGGTTCGATTCTTCAGGACCACATAAGCAGAAAAAAGCCAGAAGTGGCGCTGTGGCTCAAGTGGTAGGGTGCTAGCCTTGAGCTGAAGAGCTGAGGGACAGTGCCCAGGCCCAGAGTTCAGCCCCCGAAGACCAACCAAAAAAAAAAAGACACAGCTGGTGGGGAGGTGGAAGCCAGGATTTTAAGGGGAAAAAAATCAACTCATGTCCACCTGCTGTTACAAATCCCATCTCTCATACTTTTCACACTCTGAGTCAGAGAGAAAGCCACAAGAAAGGTAATGCTGCTACCCTGGCTAGCTATAACCCAGGGAATCACCAGACAATAGAAGCATTTGTAGAAATTAAATTAAGGGTTCTCCCTCACACCAAAATACATTATGCCTGGGTTAAAAACCTAGATTAGCAGTTTTGATGGTGAGTCAGTAAGAAAGATTAAAGAAAAAGATAAAGAAAGGGTAAAAGGTGACTCTATCAAAGGCTTCAAGACATGTACTGCAATGAATAAATTAGCTGTTGAGAAATTCAAGCAAGCCACAAACAGGAAGTAGCTATTTGCAACATTCATAACAGCTTAACAGAATACAAAGAGAAGCATTATCATGGGGAAAAGGGACTGTAGGTAACTAATCCCAAAGATAATGGTAAATAAATACATGACAATGTACAGTTTATTAATAAATCCTGCTAGCACATATTAGAAGAAGGACAATACTATCTTTGTGTCTGATTTTCTAACTGTTGGCTAAGGCTGGAGAGGACAGCTTCACTCCCATCAGAGACTGCTGTGTTACAAAATGCACAGCCAATAACTAAGATTTAGGATATGTATAGCCTTCCATCAGCAATTGTGTGCTAAGCATTCCCCTTAGGAATTGTCTGACCCACATACCCAGAGAGGGACATATGAGGCTATTAATTGTAGGATTGTTTGCTTTAACTCCAAATTAGAAACAACACCAAGAGTTCATCAACGAGAATATTTTTATTTAAAAAAGAGGGGCTATTCATTCTGGGAATACAAGAAAAGTTCCCTAAGATACTGTGAATTGAAAAACAAGTTGCAGAATGTTAAAAATTACATGATGTTTAGGATGTCAATGGCTCATGTCTGAAATCCTAGCTTCTCAGGAGTCTGAGATCTGTGGATTGAGGTTTAAAGCCAGCCTGGACAGACAAATAAACATCTCTTATTTCCATTTAACCAGCAAAAGGCTGGAAGTGTGTGGCTCAAGTGGTAGAATGCCAGTCTTGAGGAAAAAGCCAAGAGAGAGTGCAAGGCTCTGAAGTTAAGCCCCAGTACCAGTATAACAATAACTAAATGACACAATGACAGAATACAAATAGACATAAATTTTTTAAAAATGAAATCTTCTCACAGGTCTGAATGTGCAGTCATTTAAAAGAAAAGAAAATAAAAGAAAAGACCAGAGAACAAAGCAGAAAGCTGTTTGCTGCCCTCAGATGAGTCTGGACAAAGAACTAGGATTGAGGTCAACAGAGGGTGTGGTTTAAGGTTGCATTGCTTTAAGGGGGTTTCTTGCTACACTGCTTTACTGTATTAACTGTATGTAATTAATTTATTAGTTAATTAAATCAGTAAATAAAATAAGTAGTAAAATAAAAGTAGTAGTAAGGATCCATCACTGAAAATCCTTTTTTTTCTATTCCTTTTTAAAATATATGTGTTCTCTTCCTCCCTTCCCCTAAGCCCTTGTTTCAGAATACAAGAGCTTGAAGAACTATCTTGAACCTCTTTGATCTGAATTAGTAGAGACTGGCTTTATTATTATACTAACTTTGGCCCAGAAGTAGGGTATCATGTTGCAAGACAAAGGTCTATTTTATGTTATATTCTAGCAGGATAGGTGTTTTTGAGCTTTTACACTGATCCTTTTTTTTTTTTCTTTAGCCAGGCTTCAAAAATGTAGTGCAGATTCTTGTCATCCACATAGTTTTCATGGCAAAAACTTCCTGCTATAGTTTCTGGCAAAAGTCCAAAGAAAAATTCTATCTTAAGGCTGACAACCTCTTCAGTGCCCAGGCTAGGCAGAAGCCCTGTCTCATCCATGGCTTAGAAATAAACTCATCCTTTTCACAAAATCTATATTTACATTAGGAAAAGCATGGAACTTTAAAATATTAATATTCAAAATCTCATTTTTTGCTAATTATATTCAGTAAGACTTACAGAGCAAACAATAAGCGTTAAGAATTTGCAAAATAAGTCCAGGGCTGGTATTAAGTATGAACATTTATCTCTAAAAGTGATACTCATATTTATCTGTTTCCACGAACCCCAAACATTCTGTCAATGTTTCACCAAAGCACATTTCTACCACCTAAAAAAATGCCTTGCTAGCTCTGGATTTTAATTCTGAAATCTATCATCTGTGTAATCTGTTTTCTTTGTCACCTATCATTTCTACAGTGACAAATCAAAAGAAAGGGTTGGAAAGGCAATGTATCACTGTCTAGAGAGGGAAAGCCAGTGGATAGGAATCAGTGGCTTGGGTACAAGGTCTGATGCAGCCACCACAAGAGAATGGCATGGATGAGCTCGTTTTCATCTAATACATTGCAACACTTGTATATCTCTTGTTCAGCTTCTAAGGACAGCTTCAAGCTATGGTGAAAATGACAAAGTTAAAAATGTGGTGAATTTATTTTCCCCCTTAAATCCAATCATCTTTTAGATTCTAAGATATAATGATCATTGACTACAACATAAACATCCAAACTGATAAAGGACTGAGGGATGATTTAGGAATCTAAAAAGGTAAATTTAAAAGAGGTAAATTTACCATGTCTTGACTGGAATTCTAAGATAAATACCAGGGGTGGGGAGCAGGAAATGTTGAAACAATCCACAGATAAAGGGATTGCTACCCCATTATTTGTTTCAAAACAACATTCTAACCAAAAGGAGAAAAAGATTGTTTAACAAAACTGAAAGAGATTTTTCTATATTTGAAAATAGCCTGAGTCAAAATACTGGGTTCACAGATGCATCAAAGAGTCTTTGGTCCTAAACCTTTTCTTTCTTAGCAAAGTAATATTTATGATTGGTCTTGGGGGGGAGGGCTTAACTGAGTTGCCATGAATTATTTAAAAGCCCAAAAATATCTTCTGTTGCTTTTATGGAAACTTGATTTACAAGTTGAGAAAATCAAACTGACAGTTTGTTCTCTTGTACAAATACCCAACCTTTAGAAATGCTCTAGGCATTATAAATATATCTTTCACAAATATAAGCTTCAACATAGTTCTTAAAAATAGCCTTTAGGAGGAAAAGAAAAACAAAACAACAAACAAAAAACAGGGAAACAAAACCTCTTTCAGTCCATTGTTTGATACATAACAGCAGGAAACAAAACACAATGTCTAAGCCAAAATGATTAACACACCCAGTGATAAACATGGAAGTTAAGTATAAAATCTTACTCAGCATCACTTTTGACATTAGCACAGAGTCAGTGTTTTTATTCCTAAGTCTATGGCCACAGATGGCTCTAGGACACATTGACAGTAGCTAGAAAGTACAAACACCAGGACCTCAAGGCTGAAATTTGCACTTGAAGAGATGTGTAAACAGGCTGACCATTCCGGAGGAGAGCAGACATTACATTTCAGACCCAGAGTTTCTGCCAGGATTCACTCCCCACCTCACCATGCTGTACAAGGCCAGTTGCACATCCATGCTCAGACATGTAACTGGAGTTGCCCAAGAGGTTCCTGTAAGACTATTCCAGAAACTGTGGTACCAGGATCTAATGCAGAATTTTAAAGCTTAGACCTCAGATCCCTTCTGCAATAATTGGGGAGGTCTCAGCTATTCCAGTACTCTTCAATTGCTAGTCTGACTTCAAAATGTATTTAGTACTCTCAGTAAACTCTGTCCTACCTCTGCAGACATGTTAAAGGACCAATGTATTCTACATTCTGAACCTCTCAGGTTCCAGTGTAGAACTCGGACAATAATAACCACTTTCTATGAATGTTTTTTTCTAACTGCCCATTAAACATCAAAGACATCTTAGGATCTATCTTCTTTTTAAATAATTCAGTAGAGAATCATCAATGGCTTCATAATAAATGAGATACTAAATTCACAGTTTGGTGGGCAGAAAGCTAATTTGGGAAGATACTTCAAAATGGAGGGAAATGTTAAAAGAATCTTCACCTTGATTTTCTAATAAGAATAATATTATTAAGGTTTAATTCCTGTTGATTCTGGGAGAACCTTTAGTGAACATACAGGAGAGAGAAGAGAGAAAGAAAAAGCCAAAGTCACGGTCTCAAGGACTTTCCTTATGATTTTTCTGCATTTCTTATGGATGAAGGCTTAAATCAGTAACATTTCTTAATTATGTTCTACACTAAATGGCATTCACTTTCTCATGGTTTTCATCCTGAGCTTAAACCACCAATTTGCTCTAGGATTTAGTGAATCCAATATGTCCAACTGGCATGCATGAAAAGTCCTAAGACATTTGACTTTTGATGTTCTTTCAAAGCAGGATCTTTAAATAAAGTGCAAAAAAAATTCATCTGGGAATTAAATATATGTATATTATTCAGTAAATACTTTGCAAATCAGTAATTAACTGGAAAGTGTAAGAAAAATGTATCTAATTTCTTACCTTATTTTGATCTGTCCAGTAAAAGAAAAATCCCTGAGGGTCAGTCCTCAAAATAATTGGTGTAACAATAGTAGAGTCCTAAAGATGCAAAATTAAAAAAAAATACATCAGTATATATTGCTATGGAAAGTCCTTCCCAGAAGTTACTGAAGTAATCATTAATAAGAGATTCTCTACTGTCATCAATTATTAAGAAAATGTTCCCCAGGTGCTGGAGGCTGAGATCTGAGGACCCCATTTCAAAGCCAGTAGGGCAGGAAAGTCCATGACATTCTTATTCCAATTAACCACCAGGAAACCACCAGGAAGTGGCATTGTGGTTCAAAGTAGAGCACTAGCCTTGAGCAAAAGAGCTCAGGGACAGCACCCAGGACCCAAGTTCAAGCCCCATGACTGACAAAGAAAATGAAGACAGAAAGAAGGAGACAGATGGATAGAAAGAAAAAAAGGAAGGAAGGAAGGAAGGAAAGAAGGAAGGAAGGAAGGAAGGAAGGAAGGAAGGAAGGAAGGAAGGAAGGAAGGAAGGAAGGAAGGAAATGTTCAAAAACAAATCAGACATTGCATCTTTTATCTTTACAGAAATATTGGCAATGAAACTTATGTCCTTTACTAATATTCAGATTACATAACTGGTAAAGAAGAAGGTCAGTGGTGTATTTATTGATTAAAACAAGTTTTTAAGGTTTGCTATGGGTTCCATTGTAAAGGTCTATCTATAGTAATTAGACATAAATATAAAATGAAGACTGTCTAGGAGGGGATCACAGGAAGGAGGAGAGGATGATAGTGATACTGAAGGGCAAAGAAGATCAAAAGACATTGCACACGCATACATAAATAGATAGATGGATGGATAGATAGACAGAACATTGAAATCCACCAAAACTTGAAAATAAAGGGAAGGAGAGAGGAATGGGAAAAATTGGAAGGGTTGAGCTGGTTCAAAGTTCATTTGCATGAATTTATGTAAATATCACAATAAACGCCATCATATCAGAAATGTGTGTTAATTCAAAAATAAAATAAGAATAATAAAAAGCTGTATTTGGTTTCCTAAATAATTTTAACACTAACCATATTACATATTTCACATGATTAAAGTTCATTAAAATCCATCCTTGAGGATATTTAAATTACATTTGCTCCATAAAATAAATTTTAATTGTATGAAAGCAAGGAAGCACAGCATTTGGGCACTGCTGTTTCCAAGGTAACAGTAAATAAGGCCATCTTCAACATATTTGGAAAGATCTAGCCAAATTGTTGCAAGTTTATGTTTCACAGGCTAAAATAAGACATCCTAGACTAGCAGACTGAGGTTAAAGCCTACACTTTGTAAAACAAAATTACATTCAGTGTGATTTTAATATCAAACATTTTTAAACATGTGTTCTTTCTTTTGGGCAACTTTCAGAAAGGCATACCATCTGCACAGGAAAATGCATGATACCATGTCACCAAAGGTGGATTCCTATACCAAAATACACAGGCCATTGCAGGAACTCTATTTTATAAAGAGATTACAAATTGCTAGGATTCTTTAAACCTTTTCCTATCCATGGTAGCTGCAGTTGCATCATAGCCTAATATGTTACTGAAAGAACAACTGAAATGAAATTTTGAACTTGTAGAGATTTTGGAACTTGTTTCCCCTACCTACTCCCAACCCTCCCCCCACCCCCACCCCCCACCCCCAGTTGGTAAAGCAGTATAAATGGTTTCAAGCTATCTTGGTAAAGTTTATGTTAAGAACCCAGCTCCTCCAGAGGCTGTCTTCTTGGGATCAAACTCCTACCTCTCCTCTCTCAGAACCTCATTTTATTTATTTATTCTTATTCAGTTACAAGGCGTTGCTATTTAACAAAGCAGTTTATGAGCACATGCATCTGGATCAGTGTTATCCTTTTCACTATTATCATCCCCCCACCCAGCTTTTCCCGTATTCGTGTTACATTTGTAGTATAGGCAATGAATTCTTGACTGCATTCTCCCCATTCCTCTCTTCATTCATCTACCCTATTCTCTTGCTGCCTGCTCTCCTTGAAAGTACCCATTTCTTGGTGCTTATTTTGTTGGGCTTTGACTTTGTCATTCTAAGAAATGACAATATCTGAGATCTCCCTAGAGACTACCATATTTCACTAATACACTTGCAAATGCCTGCATAGCACCCAACAACATGTTTACCTACAGATTGACAGGCTAATTCTAGCTACCACAAATGAGGGAAACCATGTAACCTTTGTTTCTCTGGGTCTGGCTTATTTCACTTAATATAATTTTTCCAAGTCTTTCTAAAACCTCATTTTAAACAGCTAAAAAAGGCTGGAGGGGTCACAGTAGCCATACCCATCTAATCGGGTTGTTGTTAAAATTAACTAGCGTAATTTTAGTAAGATACAAATGCTTGCTACAGATAGAAGCTTAAAATTATTATAACTAGCTATATTTATATTAAATTATAATTAATGTAACTAGCTGTATACATTTATTATAACTAGTTATATTAAATATTAATTGTACTTTAATCTTGTTATACTTTTCATTTCAAATATAAATATAAAAAGTACATAACAAAAATCTATTGTTTTGAAGTATTCAGTTCAGAGACATTTATTACATTCACAGTGTTGTGAATCAACTTCCAGAACAATTTTTCAATATTCACCAATCCCCATCTTCCTCTTCCCAAACAATAACTTAGAATCATCTCCCCAACACCCACACACCCCACAAAAGTCACCATCAACTACCTTTAAGAATATGACTATCTTATATCTAATGCATGTAAGTGAACTGTGCAGATTTGTCCTTGTCTGTCTGGCTTTTTTCATAGCATAACGCCCTACAAGTTCATCCATGTTGTAGCATTGTCAAGCATTCTCCCTTTTTTCAGGCTGAGTAATGTTTCTTCTTGTGTTTACATTATGTCTTGTGTATCTACTCATCAGTCAATGAACATTTGGATTATTGCCACCTTTTGGCAATTGTGACCAATGATGGTATAAACAATGAATTTTAAATACATCCATAGAATTTGCTTTTACTCATTTTTGTGTACACAGAGGGAATACTTCTGGTTTGTTCTATGCTTAATTATCCTGATCCTAACATACTTTCTCTCTCTCTCCCCTTCCTTCCTTCCTTCCTTCCTTCCTTCCTTCCTTCCTTCCTTCCTCCCTCTCTCCTTCCCATCCTCCCTCTCTCCCTCCCATCTTTTATTTCTTTCTTCCCTTTTTTTCTGGTAATGCTGGAATTTGAACTCAAGTTCTTACTCTTACTGGGAAGGTCCTCTACCACTTGATTCATGACCCCAGTCTGTTTGTACATTTCATTATTATTCAGGTAGGGTTTTTGTTTCCCTCCAGGACCAGTTCAGCCCAGGAAGCTCCTACCTATAGCCTCCCTCATAGCTGATATGACAGGTCCACACCACCACAACTGGCTTGCTGATTGACATGGAGTCTAACTTTTTGCACAAGTAGTTATCAAACTGTGATCCTCCCTATATCTGCTTCCCCAAGTAGTTGGGATTACAGATGTGAGCCATTGTAACTGGCACTTACCATACATTCTTAACAGGTAGTTCGAAAAAGAGATTTTTACAAGGATCATGCCATTGCACAGAATTTCAGATAGGATTTATAACCTTTGAGGTTACTTTCAAATGTCAAAAAATTGAGATTCAAATGAAAGAATAGCCCTAAAAATATTTGAAGCTTCTTTTTGTGGGCTTCCATGCCTAACAGTTCACAGCAATACGTCCAATAAATCACAGCAACATTTTCAGCCCTGTCTTATCATGTCCTCTAGAAGTGGGCAGATTGAAAGATCTGACAGGCTGCACACAGCACACATTCCCACTTTCAGATCAACTGGAATTAACCTGTAGGTGTAACTTATCATTTTCAGGTCAGCTTCTTCTGTTATCAGGGCCCTGACAAGGCACAATTCAAAATCCTCAGTGACAAGTCACTGCAAGGATCCCAAACAATCAAATATTTAAGTGAGCAGAACAAAACGGCTCAGATGTAGATTTTTTTATAATGCACTAGCCTCCTAATTTGTTTTAGACACTGCTATTTCTAGCTTATTCCTTTCTCAAAATTAAACTCCTTTGTTCAATATTTTCTTGACCCTACTCTTCCGGCCCGGTCACAGTTCCTCTGTGAAATGATGATTTATCTCGGCTCCCTGCCTGCTTCTTCCACAATCACCTCTCACATTCCAAGATCAGCTGGAACTTGGCATTCCTGCCACGCAAGGCAGGGTTTGACCCAGAAATACACAAATTCCCATTTTCCATTCCACCTGCTTTTTCCCTACCTCCCACATAGCTGCAAAAGATTCTAGTTTCCCCACACCCAAACAGCCACACAACCCAGAGCTCAAGTGTTCTTAATTGTCAGAATGGATGCCCAGGACTAAAGTTTGAAATATGTGGTCATCTTTCATTTCCCCAGGGAACTGCCGACAGGTTATGAGTCAGGGAGCAGAGCACTACAGAATAATGAAGTTTCTCAGAGGGACAATTTTTATTCATGCTCCCTCCTTCAATAATAGAAAGATGTGGCTTCCAGAAGATGGTGGCTTTGAAGTTTTCAAGTTCATTAGCATCACTGAGTTGTTAAAAACGGAGTTGTCTGGGCCCCTTTCCTAGAGTCTGTGCCTTTCTAGATCTGGAAAGAAATCTGAGAATGTGTACTTTTTTTTTGTGCTTGCTTCCTGGTGCTGCAAATCTTCCAAGGTCTTGCACATGCTAGGCAACCACTCTGACTACTGTACTCCATCCCCAGACTGAGAATCTACACTTCTAATATGGTCACAGTGATGGTTAACACTGCTGGTCTTGAGAGCCATGGTTGTAAGACTACAATGAGCAAGATGTTGGGGTCAGGAATATAGTGAAGTAAAGGTCTTACACCTGTGAGTTCAGAACGTAGGTAAATCCCTATCTTGTAAGTGCATTACTGCCTCTTACTAAGGATTCAACTTTTTATTTATTTTGTAAGATCTTTTCCCCAGTAAACATCTATCTCACACAAAAAGGACAGTAATAAGACATACCAGTCTTGAGTGAATGACATCCAGTAATTTTCCATCTATTAGCCTCTTTATATGACAGAACCCATTTCCCTCACGTCTCTATCTCATCAATGTGAAGAAGTTCTTGTTTGAATCTTTAAAAAAGGCTCTAGGAGCAATGATGGATAGTCTGAGGACAATATGTTGAACCATCAATCTAAACATCCCAATAAATATGAAATCTTTCAGCAAATAAAAGAGTCACTGGGATCAACATTAACATTAGAAAGTCTGATAGCTCTTTATAATAATAACTGGCCTTTCAATGAACTGATAGAAATTACTAATAAATTCTAAAGAAATTTATAGGCAATGTCAAAGACACAAAGACCAGAATACTTTTTACAAAAAATTCTGACAGAATTTATAACACACATATCCTTAGCATGTGATCTGAGCCAATTGCTGTGAGATGAATTTCACATGGTTTTCCTCTTTAATATCATCTCACATTGCATAACAATGCGCATTACAGAGCGCATATATGACCAAAGTCCCACAAGACTATAATTGAACAGAAATATTTTTATTGCTTGTTACTTTTACCTTGTTTGTGCTTAATGTGAGGTTTAACTATAACAAACAGCACTGTTTCAATTGCCTATAATATTTAATACAGACTATGCAAGTTTGTAATTTAGAAGCAATAGACTTCATTCAGCACATAGCCTAGGCTGGACCATATAGTAGCTTGGGTAAGTGTACTTCATAACATTTGAAATCACTTAATGGTGCATTTCTCAGGATTATCCCCACTGCTTAGCAATACTTGGCTATATGTATTAAAGAAAAAACCTAAGAGGTGGATCGTGTTATTATTCCTATTTTACACACAAATAAACCAAGGCTAAATAATTTGCCACAAGAAACTCAACAAAGCTGGAAAGAATTAGAAAGTAAACCTTGAAACTCACACTCTAGATCATGTTCCTCAACATTTTTTTCCATTTTTATCCCACTAGGATGCTTAGACATTTATTATCCTAACCACCCCCCCCCCGAGAAATGTTAATGTTATAAATATCCTGAATCTATTCCTAGGCTGTATGGATGCTGGTACTTAACATATATTTTACAAAAAGAAAGATTTTTTTTTCTTGGACCCCCAAGAATGACCTTTTTTTGTTTGTTTGTTTCCTGGAGTGAGATGATTCCATTGAGTGAACTGTCTGTTCTGTGAGCTGTGGTGAGTTCACTGTGGCTACAGAGCCATCAAAATGTGGCTACTGCAACTAAAGATGTGCTACTTGATGTCAGAGTAAGAGTGAAAATAGGAATATGAAATATCCCATAATACTCGATGGTGAGGACTTGTTAAAATTAAATAAAGTACAGGGCTGGGGTGTAGCTCAGTGGCAAAGCGCTTGCCTAGCAAGTGCAACGTCCTGGGTTCGATCCCCAGTACCAAAAAAGAAAAGACAAAAAAATACAGTTAAAAAAATTAAATAAAGTCTATTACTCAAATAAATTCCAACCCTTTTTCTCCCATTTTTTTCAAATTGTTTTGATGTGACTAGTAGAGAATTTAGAAGTGGATACTATGGCTTACATTATATTACTTTTAGGCAACACAGCTCCAATCCTTGAAGAGAGTGCTCCTTATGGGGAAAATCTTTGTCCCAAAGCCAACCTGATTCTTTCCTTAGACAATTCCAATTTCAATTACATAGGTCTGGGTGGGAATTTTTTTCCATAAAACTACCATCACAGCAGGATTTAGACTACAATATAGCTGCTCAGTGCTTTGTTGTCATTCTCCCTGCTTAAATTAAGGTTGTTTCTTAACTATACCTGTCTGCTATACCTCTGTAGCAGCCAGGGACACTTGGTCTCATATATATTGTGGGAAAAAAAATTACTATCTTTTTTTTTGTTTTTGTTGGTCATGGGGCTTGAACTCTGGGCCTGATCACTGTCCCTGTGCTCTTCAGCTCCAGGCCATTAAGAGTCTCACAGACTTTCCTGCCAAGGCTGGCTTTGAACCATGATCCTCAGATCTCAGCCTCCTGAGTAGCTAGGATTACAGGTATAAGTCACTGATGCCCAGCTTCCATCAAATTTTTAATATTTAATTATTTTTTAAATATATCTTCAACTGGGCACTGTTGGCTCACACCTATTATCCTAGCTACTCTTGATATCTGAGGGCCCCAGTCAAAAGCAAGCCCAGGTAAGAAATTTTATGAGACTCTTATCTCCAATTAACCACCAGAAAAGCAGAAGCAGAGCTATGGATCAAAGTGGTAGAGTATTAGCCTTAAGCAAAAGAGCTCAGGGACAGTGCCCAGGTCCTGAGTTCAAGCTCCACCACTGACCACAAAAAAAATGTATCTTTGTCCATTTTCAATTAACCAAATTGAGCCAACATGTCACTACTTCCTGAGCTACATTTTCCTCAGTTGAAGGATGCTGTGAGCTGAATCATGTCACCTCCCTGTACAGTAATTCATATGTTGAACTGTTATTACTTCAAAGTGTGACTTATTTAGAGATAAAGACTTCAACAAGATTATTAAATTAAGAATGAGGTTTCCCTGGTAGGCTCTAAGCTAATATGATTGATGTCCTGATAAGAAGAGGAAATCTGGACACAGACATGCAGAGGAGTAAGCCAGTAGTCAGACACCCAAGATGATCTAGGAAGAGATTCCTGGAACAGATAATTTTCTTATGGCTCTCAGAAGATAGTAGTAACCCCACTGACACCTTGATCCTAGACTTTAAACCTCCAGAGCAGTGAGAAAATACATTTGTATTGTGTTAGCCACCTAATCTGTGGTACTTTTTGTTATGGTATAATCCCAAATTTGTAGTGTAACTTCAAGGACCAAAGGTCCATGGTACATTCCTTAGCACCCGTGGGAAGGTCTGCTGGCCATGGCTGACCTCCATTCTGACTTCACAGTGATTCTCAAGTTTCCATGCTGTCACAAGAGAACACACATGAATGAAGACATGCACTTCTACACAATATGACACATCATCAGTTATTTAAATCACCAAATTCGTGAAAATGAAAGCCCAGATCCGATCCTTTGATCAACCTGTGCATTGTATCATTTCAAGACACAACTCTCATTGTGGTTTTATTTATTTATTTATTTATTGACCAGTACCAGAGTTTGGACTCTTTACTACTTGACCCAGGCTTCCATTTCTCATTGTGGTTTTAGTTTGCAATTAATGTGATGATTAGTGATGTCAAACATCTTTTCATGTGTTTAATGGTCATTTGTGTGATGTGTGTATGAAAGATAGAGACAGAGACACAGAGAGAGAGAGAGACAGAGAGACAGAGAGACAGAGAGACAGAGAGACAGAGAGACAGAGAGAGAGAGACAGAGAACCTGATACATTTTAAATCAATTAAGACCACAAGGTCATCATTTTAATTAGTGTTTCTCAACTACAGACAATTTTGTAACTTGGAGAACTTTTGGCAACATCACAGATAATTTTGATCATCACACATGGAGGGTTTGCTACTAGCATCTATTACATAAAGGCCAGGAATGCTGCTAAACATCTTACAATTCATGGGTCAGGACCCCCCCCACCTTCAAAAAAAGAAAAAAAAAACTCCCCTGGATTCAATGTCAGTGGTGCAGATCCTGTGCACTATGTGATTAATGGACTTTTAGATATGCCTAAAGCTTTGCCAGGACCAAATAAGTTCATAGGAAGGCATTACCTAAGCCACATTCCCCATTTACTTATCCCATTTCTGTCCCACATACTCTTCCCTCAGTGGAACATACTCTCTGCTCGTGTTGGCCCAAATCTTCCTTCTAACTCTGCTCTTTTCTTTTTTTTTTTTTTTTTTTTGTCGGTCGTGGAGCTTGAACTCTGGGCCTGGGCGCTGTCCCTCAGCTCCTCAGCTCAAGGCCAGCACTCTACCATTTGAGCTACAGTGCCACTTCCGGTTTTCTGGTGGTTTATTGGAGATAGGAGTCTCACGGTCTTTCCTGCCCGGGCTGGCTTTGAACCGCGATCCTCAGATCTCAGCCTCCTGAGTAGCTAGGATTACAGGCGTGAGCCACCAGCGCCCTGCTGCTCTTTTCATAAATGGAATTCATCCAAGAAAACCTTTATGCCTCTTGTATTTATTGCGGTGATACGTTTTCCTGTAGTACTTAACACAGTTAGACAAACATTTTATACCTTCATTTGCCTAGCATCTATCTCACCCATAATAGAAACTGCATGAGGACAGGAGCCAAAATATTTATCATCACTAGTCCAAAACACACACACAATATCTGATAAGAGGCATCAATATATCTTTAAAGTAGGAATACTAAAGAGGTAAACAAATGGGTGGGTGGAAGGCAGGAAAAGAAGCAAATTATATTTTGGAAAATATACTGGCTACTTAAGGTTTGGAACCTAACAAACTGACATATAGCATATAGCAAGGAAAATTTTAAGCAGTGGTGAGAGATTTCAGACCAGTGGTCCAAGTCCATGAAGGAACTATGGGAGTTCACAAATACCAACTTAGCTGAATGAAAAGGAAGCATAAATGAAGAACAGAGAGCTGCCATGTCACCCTTGCCTCTCAAAGGCACTTGAAAACTATCACAAACATGCCATTTCTTCTACAGCTATGTGAGCTGCAGAAGCAATTTAGGAAGGTGGCTATTTTCACACTTCTCTCTACCAGACTTCATGTAGGTGCATCTCTTTGTTGGAACTTAATTGGCAGCCAGAGTCTTAGCTAGTAAATGTTAGTTCAGAAGTCTAGGTTTTATATTATTGAAAGTCCTATGAAGAGGATGCAAAAAGGGATGGATGCAAAGTCTCAATGGTATTCAGCAGAGAACAACTGGGAAAGATCAAAGTTAGCATTTTAAGTTTTCTCAATCTACTAGAGCAATTATTGAGTTTCTCTGTGGACTTCCAACACCTTTTAAAGTTTCTATGGCCATGTCTTTTAAACGCACTATAATTAGCTTTCCAAAATCCAGTTCACAGAGAAGTTCAAAAGAAAATCTGATTTTATGTTCATAGCTAGCAAAATGGTCTCTTAAAACTTCTAAGTAACAATGCTGTGCCACCATATCTAGTTTTAGTATAAACATTTCCTTTGCTAACTAATCCTTTTCCCCCTGAATTTGCTCATAAAACTTCAAGGCAATAAAAAGAAACAAAACACTGTGAACAAAAACAAGCTCTTAAAATGCAAAACAGATGTAGGAGGTTTTTAATTGTCCTAATACCAAATGTCTGGGGTTGTGGTCTCATTTTATACAAAAGATTGTTTCCCAATCTACAATATCATAGTTTCCTGATAAGTGTGGAGTATGTAATAAGTTTGTAGTATTTGTAAATACAGCAATAGTGTTTAGTAAATTTGTAGTATAGTATAAATATATAGTAAATTTAATCAAATATATCTAGTCAACATCAATTAATATATACACATGAATCATTTTTCATGAATACAAAATAAAATTTTCCAAAATTGATATAAACATTTTGGCAAAGAGAAAATGAAATACTAGACCTTAAAAGAGATCAGAGAACTGGATTGTTGAATTGTAATTTCTCTGTACAACTAAAGATAATAATAATAATAATAATTTTTAAAAAGAGATCAGATGACAATAAGAAATGGCTCTTAAAGAGCCCCTACCTATCCTTTATATCTAATTTCAGTTTGTTTGTTTAAGTATTTCTGGCTTCTTTAGAATGTTATAAGTAAATAATCTGAAAAATAATGCGCACTAGTCCCTTTGCCTACTGAGATATAGGAGCACCTGGTTTTGATTAGGGGATCAGACATGAAATAGATTGTAAAAATTTGTAAAAGAAATTGTCCAGGCTTATGGAATATATGGTAGGATGTAAAAGTCTACAAAATCTAATGTTAGCTCAAGTAACAGGAAAATGAACGTTCTCAATTACCGAGACTATATTAAATGGAGACCCACAGTGCTAGTCAACAATCCACAATCAATCCCGTTCCATTTCTGCTGGTACTTGTTGCTGGTGATAACATGGAACAATTCTGATAAGGAAACATTTAACTACAGGTTGCCATGTCTGCCAAAAAGCAAAATGTTCCTGTTCTGTTTAAATAATATGTGGGTAATATCTACATTAGTTGTTCTGAAGCTGGATAAGATGTTGTGAGTAGAACACTGTAAGCGCATTCACTTGTTTACCTTAAAATGGTCAATTTGACATTACATGAGTTTTGCTCTGATTTTTTTTACATGTGAAAATAAATGAATAAATATGTAACATGATTTTTTAAAATATAAACAGCTGGGCTAGAGGTATCTCTTGATAGACTATGCCTGTCTGACATGCACTACAACTGTGGGTTTAATCTCCAGCAACAAAACCCAAGAAATAGAACAAAAGAAGACCAGAGAGAAAAACGTGTGAGAAAAAAATATATCCCAGTAACAACAGAGTATGAGTCTGCTCTGCTATGCGATTCACCCGCAGCCTCTAGGCATTGCAAGTTCTTACTAAATTACTAGAGCTGTGTGTCACTATTTCTTTGGGGGACATTCCGTATACCAGGCTTCATTCTAGCACAGATAAAGGACCTAATCAAGGACCATCAAAACTAAGGATCAGTCACTTGTGCTATTATTATCCAGCAATTCCATGATAATAAATAGATGCTTTAGGCTGAAGAAGCTTGGTTTGGTTTCATGTTCATAAGGAACAAAAACCAGCAAAACCAACTGTGGGATTAGAAGTTTCTGTTAGAAGGGCATTTGAGGACTGGAAAGGACTTCTTCAGCATGGGATGCTGTGTTTGGCCTTGGGTTGATATGAAGAGTGCTCACTTTGTGAAAACTAATTGAGCAAGACACAGGATTGGTACATTTTGTGGTATGCATGGTACACTCTGACTACAGGCTTAACATATCTTCATTGCCTTCTTACAGTGTTGTCTTCTCACATTTACAGTTACAGATTGTCAATGTAAAATTTACCATGTTCTCTAAACAGGAAAAACTAATGGACATCTGTGGGAGCATTTAAGCAGTTCTTTAGGGAGAACCTGCTTGTTCTTCCAGTCAGAAATCCAAGCCAGGAGCCAGTGGCTCACACCCGTAATGTTATATACCTACTTGGAAAGCTGAGATATTAGGGTCACAGTTCCAAGCCAACCCAGGCCAAGAAAGTCCATGCACCTCCTATCTTTAATTAATTACCAAAAAGCAAGAAGAAGAGGTGTGGCTCAAGTGGCAAAGCTCTAGCCTTGAGTTAAAAAATATAATAGATACCATCCATGCCCTGAGTTCAAGCCCCAGTACTAGTACAAAACAATTAAATAAACAATCAGAAAAGAAACAAGAACTAATATTTTCACAACCCTAAATAGCCTCAAACGCATCACTTTTGAATGTCCTGTTATGTGTTATGCTTAATGGAATCCCCAGGCTTTCATTTTATAGACAAGAAAGCAAGCTTTTATAGCTTTGAAAGAAGATCAGATTTGTGAAAGGTTTTAAGTTGTTTTAAGCATTCTTTTTCTGCCTAGAGGAGGAGATGAAGAAGAACTTTGGGAACAGAAAATAGGAGGTACTTTTTCCAAGCCAGTGTCAAAAGGAAAAACAAAACAGCCACCCTCATCAATGACACAGAGTCCTATTAGGAAACCTCTTTCATTTCCCCAATTACCATCCTAGGATTTGGGGGGGAAAAAACCTAAAAAGAAAAAAAGAAGAACACATTTCGGGCTGGGAATGTGGCTCAGTGGTGGAGCACTTGCCTCTCATCCATGAGGCCCCTGGGTTCGATTCCTCAGCACCACATACACAGAAAAAGCCAGAAGTGGCGCTCTGGCTCAAGTGGTAGAGTGCTAGCCTTGAGCAAAACACAGCTCAGGAACAGTGCCCAGGCCCTGAATTCAAACTCCAGGACTGGCAAAAAGAAAAAAAGAAAGAAAGAAAAGAAAAAAGAAAAGAAATGAAAAGAATGAAAAAGAAAGAAAGAAAGGAATGAAGAAAGAGAGAGAAAGAAAGAAAGGAAGAAAGAAAGAAAAAAAGAAAGATAAAGATGCATTGCATGTCAACAATTCCAAAGAAATGGACAAAGATGGGTGAAGACATCAAGGATATAACAGAGCATTCAGGAATCTCAAAAAGGGAGTCCATGACTATGTCATTGAGATCAATTGATTTCTTTAAAGGGATTTCTCAAAATGTAAACACAAAAGATTAAAAATTAAATCCACCAATTTACACACAGGCCAGAGAATTGTGTCATCTGTCTGTCATACTTTCCAAGTTGATTCCCAAACTTGATCCCAGTGCTTTTCACAGCATGATTTCCCAGACCACCACCACCACCAGCAGCAGCAGCAGCAGCAGCATCCAAGAACCTGTGAGAAATGTAGATTCTCAATCCTACCTCAGACTCAGCAATCTGAGTGTGACCAAGGCCTTGCAAGTGATTTTCAGGGATGCTTATGTGTGAGAATCACTACTCTATCCCATTGGCTAGTTGCAACTCTATCCCAACTAGTTGCAATAGAAAAGAACTGTTGACAGGACCACACTTTTGCAACAAGAAGCATCAAGGATTCAGAGGGGAAGAAACTATTTGCCTAAAGTTACACAGCTAACCGGCAAGAAAACCAGCAGGAAACACAGGCTTTTGACTCAAGATCTAGATCTCTTTTTATGGACAACTTTACAAAGATGCAGCAAAACAAAAAGAGTGAGATTAAACTGTGTCAATTCTAGAAGGGCAAATATGAATTAGAAAGAATAGCAAGAGTACTCTCTAGGGAGCATAAAAGCAACACTAACAAAATCCACAGACCACAGAGAGCAAAAGAACCAAAGCACCTGCCAAGGAGTTCATCATGGTTCTGATAACTTGTCTCTTTGGAACAATTTAGGTTCTGTCTTTAAACAGAAGAACTGGCTTTCTCCCTGGTGCCTGTATCCTTCCCACAGAGAATCTCCAAAAACTCTTGCTATAATGCTCAAGAGTTCTTCCCCACTTCTTGTGATGGTATTCTTTTGATGGTGTTCTCTGTTCTCAGCCCATCCTTTTAATCTCTTTCTCTGTGGTGGCTTTTTGTTGTTGTTGTTGTTGTTTTGTTTTGTTTTTATCATTTATCCCTGCTGGGGACTTTATGCACTTTTTCCAAAACTCCAGGACATAGTCCATGGCTGTTACTAATAAGTGGGCAATGAATATGTTACATAAATGCACATAATACAAATAGCCTCTATAGGCAATCTCAAAATGTATTTTCATACACCTTCATTCCCAAAGTCACATTGGCTGTTTTCTCCCAAATAAGAAATTTGAAGAATTATACTGAAATGTGATTTCAAATCATCACTCTACAAGAAATATAGAGCTTGTGACAAAGCTCTCTTTATATATATATATATATATATATATATATGTATATATATATATATATATATATATATATATATATTCAGCCAAGTCTGTTTCTCTCTTCCCTCTGACATTCACTCTTTCTCAGTAAACCCATCATCGCATTTGCTCCCTACATAAAGATTTCAACATAGACAAGACCGGTCTATTTTTTCAACTGAGTTTTCTCTCTTGACCCAAAGAAAGCATTTAACACATTTCTGAATTTATTGTTTAGATTCTCTTCTATTTACAAAAAGCTTCCGGTCCAATTAGGCTGGAACAGAGAAGAGAAACATGCAAAGTGTGTGGTAAAAATATGCACGTGCACATCCTTGCCTTCATTTAATAACTGGCAGAAGATTTCAAGGAAGGTGGAGCTCATACTGAAAGTTCTGATTGCGCTTCCAACTGGACAAAATATACGCACAGACTCATTCGGCTAAGTAATTGAATTCACTACCTGGAATATTTAAATTATTTTCAGACACTGGAAATTGGCTTAAGAAGATTAAAGAAAAATACCCTGGAGGATAACAGGCTATAATTTACTAGGTAGAAAAATCTTTTCAGCAAGAAGAACGCTTTATTCTCCTATAACTCCTTCTGGTTAAGATACGTATGAGTCATCTGGATCTAAATTTCCTTGCATTCTGACAGCTAGGCTTTATTCCAGTGGGTTGTTCTTATCACATCCTTTGAAGGACACCCTACGGACTGCGCCCATAGGTAGATTCCCCCCAGGTTCACCTGTGTCCGGAGAGATCTACTGATGCCCATGGAGGCTCACTGCCTCCAGTGGAAGGCAGGAGGAAGAGGTCATTTGAAATCCTGGGGACTGAACTGTATAGAAAGCGCCTGAGATGTAGCCCCCCCCCCCGGGACTCTGCCCCACCCAACCTGGCAAAAAGGCTCAGGGACGTGGTGAGGGAACATCTTGTCTCCTCTGTTTCAAAGTGAATATTCTAGCCACTGCATTTCTCAAAAAGAAAAAAGAAAAAAACATTGCCCTCCCTCACCTGTCTCCAAGCCCATGACTTCCTCCGGGACACCCTTCATGCCCCCATCCCTCTACCCCCCCCCCACGCGCTGGTGCTCAGCACCCCTTCCCAGGTGTGCGGACCCCAAGCTCAGGAGTCCCCCTAGCTCAGGGCCCCCCTAGCTCAGGAGTCAGGCGCTAAAGTTTGGCAGCACGACCACCTGTCGGCTGGACCTTTGTGTCCTCTGCCACGTGGGCTGGCAGAAAAGCCACCACGGTCGGAAAGACACTCGGGGAACCCCTGTCTTGTAGCAAAGGGGCAAAGGAGGTTAAAAGGGGGTGCACTAGCCGGCAGAGAAGGGGGCGCGCCTAGTTAATACCCTCCGCTTTCCAGCTGCCTCCAACTTTACACTCCTCACTTTCCAAACTCTCCGGACCCGTCACCAGGCCATAAATAAATAAATAAATAAATAAAGCCCGCCCTCCCCCTCTGAATCCACTGACACCCCCCCTTCTGCTCCCCAAGACTTAAGACCCTGAAGGGGCGATTTGCCAGCCCCAGCCAGCCTGTCAACTCTGCACCCCCTGCCGAGCCGGGAGCGCGCGCAAAACGCCTGCCCTTAGCTGCCCACCTCCACGGCTGTCCCCCCCACCCCGCCCCACCGGGCGCCCTCAGGCCGCTCCGGCCCCACTCGCGACGTACCCATTGCATAACGCGCCCCTCGCCCCACCCCCACGCAGCCCGTCCCCCCCCTCCCCGCCGCCCCGCGCTGTGCCCCGGCCGGCGAGCGCCTCGACACGGGGCCGAACCCCGATACTTACATCATCCCACTTGACGAATTTGGTGCCTTTCTTGAGGCTGTCCGACACGCACACGGGCTTGAGTTGCAAAGCGTGCACTCCGGGCTGAGCCCCAGCCATCTGGGCTCATCGAGGCTCCGGGCGGCCCCCGGGCGAGCTTGGCGGAGACCGGGCGCGCGGAGCGCTGGGGCGCGGGGCTCTCCTCGTCTCTGCTCCCGAGGTGCCGGACTCCGCTTCCCACCCGGACACACACACCCCACCCCAGGGGGCCGGCTTCTCTCCCCCTCCCTCCCCGGCCTCCTGGCCTCCGCACCTCCCTCGGTCTCTCTCGGTCTCTCTCTCCCCGAAGCCGATCAGTAGGCAGGGCGCGCGGGGGCGCAGTGCCCAGCCGTGCCCATGCCCCGGGCGGGACGCGGGCTTGGAACCCCGCGGTAGATGGTGAGGCTCTCGGAAGACGAAAAGAAGCCGAGCTGGGCTGCCAGCCGCTGCCGAATCCTGCTCCTCCTCCTCCTCCACCGCCGCCGCCGCCGCCTCAAAGCGCACACCATTCAGCACATCCTCTAGACACAGAGGGAGAGAGCGAGTGACACACGCTCGGCGCCCCCCTCCTCCTCCTCCTCCTCCGGCTCCTTCCCCTCCTCCCTCTCCTCCTCCTCCTGCCAACCCCCCCCCTCCCTCCCTCCACACCTCCCTTCGCCGCCACCCTCGATTGCTCACTCGCCCCGGTCCTTCCTTTCCCCCCCTCCCTCCCCGCGCTCCCAGCCCAACTTTGCGCGCTGGGTCAAGCGCCGGGAAGCGGGGATGCAGCGACACCTCCCGGCTACTAGAACCTACTGCAGCCAACGCCTGCGCCTCCAGCGCGGCCTCTGAGCATGCCCTGAGCCCTGGGTGACAGGCTAGCCGTGGCGGGTCCCTTTAGAGGTGCTCTCCAGGAGAGAAACTTGGGTGCCACCCTGCAAAGCAGCTCTGTGCCTTAACCTGGTAGGGAAAGGTGGGTGTTAGGAGGGAGCCCAGGCAGTCCACAGCTTCCCTTTGTTGCTGGAGCTCTACAGATTTTTCTTTTTCCTCCCAAGAGAACTGGTATTATTAGCAGGGAAGAGAGCAATTGAGAAGCTTGGTAGAAGAGCTCTTCAGAGAAATCTCTACGTGCAGGAGAGCTGGCTGTGCGGTGGGGGAACGGTTAAGTGGTGTTGGTTTGTTGTTGTTGTTGTTTTTGAGGTAATAAGATCGTCCTGATGAAAGCAAAAGTTTTATTTCCCAAGAAAATAGGTACCATCCTTCCAGGATACACCCCAGCCCTGTGTGCTCTCTCTCTCTTCTCTCTCTCTCTCTCTCTCTCTCTCTCTCTCTCTCTCTCTCTCTCTCTCTCTCTCTCTCTCTCTCTCTCTCTCTCTCTCTCTCTCTCTCTTTCTCTCTCTCTCTCTCTCTCACGCACATACAGACGCATGCACACACACGCACGTGTGTGTGTTTGTGTGTGTGTGTGTGTGTGTGTATAAACTTGCTCATTCTGGAGCATTGATCTAGGAATATAGTTTGTTCTCTTTCACAGAAGTGGTGGAAGGACAAGAAAAAACGGACCAAATTTTCAAAATTGATTAATGCCAAATGTTTGGTAGTATGTGAAGCAGCTGAAACTCTCATCCATTATTGGAGGGTGTGTAGATCGTAAAGCTACTTTGGAGAATAGCTGTTTATAAACTTGAACGTCCACTACCCAGACATTCTACTAGGTTTTGTTGTTGTTGTTGTCCCCCCCCCCCAGAGGAATTGAAAATGGCTGGGTGCTGGTGGCTCAAGCCTGTAATCCTCTCCATTCAGGAGGCTGAGAACTGAAGATCAAGGTTCTAAGCAAGCCAGGGCAGACAAATCCTGACTCTTTAATTAACCACCAAAGATCCAAAAATGCAGATGTAGCTCAAGTATTAGAGCCCCAGCTTTGAGGGAAAGACCTAAAACAAAGCTTGAGGCCCGAGTTCAAGCTTCAGTACTGGCAACACACACACACACACACACACACACACACACACACACACACACACACACACACAACCTATATAGACTTGTCCAGTAACATTAGTAGCTTTTTTCATAATAATTCCAAACAGAAAAAGAATAAAATATCCATCAACAATGGAATTAGTAGACAAAAACTGTCATTTTGTACAAACTGAAATCATCCCTCATATGAACAGGCAAGGATAGATGACTGTACAAACCTTAAGCTTACTGAAAGAAGCCAGACACAGCCGACTACATTCTACATTTCTACATGACACATTTGTAGGAATTCCAAATTAGGCTATTCTATGGTGATAGAAAGCAGTACAGTGGTTACCTGTAGCTGGCAGTGGTCAAAGTTTGACAAGAAAACAAAAACAAAAACAAAAAAAACAAGACATCAGTAAACTACTGAGTGAACAGAAACATTCTATAACAGGTGTATTTAGATTTATCAAAACTCAGGATGTAACACATCTCCAAAAATGTTAAATTGAGGAAAGGAAATAGAGGAGGAAAAGAAACATTACCTTCTCTTATTCTTTTATTTTCCCTACCCTCTGCCCTTAGGGTCTCTATGGACCAAAGTTTTTAACCTGAGTCAAAAGATTACCAAAAATCTGATGGGGAACTTTGCTATTGAATATTTCAATGCATCCAAACATTATTCCTGAGACAGGCAGAATGGCACATACCTGTAATCCAGCTAATGGGAATTTATAGAAGCAGGAGGATTACACATGTAAGGCCAGCCTGAGTAATGAGGGAGACACTTATAGCTCAGTACCTGAGCACTTACTTAGCATATATAAGAATATAAGATCCTGGGTTCAATTTACAGTTCCATTTTTTTTAAAGAAATGTATTAATCACCAGCTATATGGTTGGCCTAATTATAATCACCATGGGAAATCTGATGAACAAAAACATTGACTCCTGCTTACATCATGGTCTTGCTTTGTAACTGGAAGCCTTTTTTTTCCACAAAGGCTTTCATTAAAGACTGACTTGATGCCAGATGCTGGTGGCTCACTCCTGTAACCCTAGCTACTCAGGAGGCTGAGATCTGAGGATCACAGTTCAAAGCCAGCCCAGGCAGAAAAGTCCGTGAGACTCTGATCTCCAGTAAACCACCAGAAAGCCAGAAGTGGCACTGTGGCTCAAGTGAAAGAGTGCTCACCTTGAGCTGAAGAGCTGAGGGACAGCACCCAGGCCCAGAGTTCAAGCCCCACAACCACCACCAACAACAAAAGCTCATCTTTGAATGTGGCTTGTTTTGTTGGCCCCGAAGTTAATACCTGAATCCTGCTCTCCAATGGTCTTGGCTTGCTAGTAAAGTCACACAGGACTCATTCTTACAGTAATCTTTACCTGAGAAGACTGGAACCAAATTCTGTTTTCAGGGATCCAAGCTTTCTCAGTTATCCTTACAGTGGATCCTGCCAAATTCTTTTGTTCTTTCTTTTCCTTTTCTCTCATTTATTATTCTGTGACTCAATGGGAAGACTGTTGAGCAAATACGTTTTAATCTACCACAGTGGCTTAGAAAGAGAAAGGAGATTAAGGCTGTACCCCCTAAAAGGGTGGAAATTTAGAGAGTTAGAAATGGGCTCTGCACCCCCATTCATCCCTGTTCTCTGAGACCTTATTCAGGCCTCTCTGTATCCACACAGTATATTTTAGTACTTTATAGTTTTTGATAGGAAATACTGTATTTATCCTCCTCACTGATGTTAGGAAATGTGACATTCTTTGTCCAAAGGGGTATTTGAGCTGTGATATGAACAAAGGCTTAGAACAAGCTTGCAAGGGAGGGCTTGTGCTCTAGGATTCCTCATTACTCACATAAAACACACCTGCATCTGGGAGCCTCAGACCCAAGGAGGCATAGTCAAAAAAAACTAGGCCCAGATTGCAGCTTGGGAATATGCCCTAATGGAATCCATCCTAGGTCTGCCAGAACCCAGCCAGCCTGAAGACCCACTGAGCTAAGTAATAGAAGCTCATCTTTGAATGTGGCTGAGTTAGGGGTCATTTGTTATGCGCCATTATCATGGCAATGGGATGGTTGAGTGTTTCATGAGGCATCCTTTATCCCTGCCAGCTGTTACAAATGAATATCTAGGTGAGAGAGAGGGGGGAGGAGAGAGAGAGAGAGAGACAGAGAGAGGGAGAGAGGGAGTAAAGCTGTAGAATTCTGAGTAAGGGTTATCATCAAAACAAACTTGGACTGCAGGATTTCTTCTACCAGCAAAACAAAAACAAAAACAGACAACGTGCAACTTGGTATAGAAGGACTACAGAATAAATCACTTCATCCTGAGGATGAAGCTTGAAACAAGTTTGATTTGACTCCCTCATTTCCCACGCCTTTTGTTAAGGATACAAGACTGAAATGTTGTTTTTAAGTATGAAGATTTTTGCCATGCCAAGGGACCTGCAAAATCATCCAAGATTGTATGAGCCAGGCCTGTGATCCATCAAATTCAGTGCTTTGTTCTGGGTTGAAACAATAGGAAGGCCTGTGTTCTGTGAGAGCCTGGAATTGCCCTCTGGAATGTCAGCTTCAGGGAGTTGGCAAAGCTAGCCATTATTGAGCACTCGATAGAGTCCAGAACACTAAGCTGAGCACTTCCCAGACACTCCATTATATAACCCTTATATATAACTACTTACATATAACTACTCACCAGACCTCTCCACCTTCTTTGTCTTGTAAGAAAACCCTTGTGTGTTTAGCTGGCAACCATGCTTACGGAAGGTGGCCTCTTCTTTCCAGGGAATAAACCATGATTGGTCCAAACCAATTATAGTAATTCCATTGTTCGTTGTCTGTATCTGGTTTAAAAGGTATGTGAGGGATCCAGATCTCTAGATATCTTATCTCTTCTCTCTTACTCTCCTTCCCTTCTTCCCCCCCCCCACTTCCTTTCTTCCACTCTCTGCCTCATGAAAAAGCAAATATCAGGATATGCAAGATACAAAGAGCCTCACTCCTTCCTAAGATCCTTGACCCTTTGAATCATCCCTAGATTTCCTGATAAAGTGGTAAAGAATACCCTTTCTGGCTAAGCTTTTATCACATCATTCTTGGCTCATCTGATGAATAAACTGATATATATGCATGGTGTTTGTGCTCAGTATTTTACTCATTATAAAGTGTCAAGGCTTGGATCTGGGAAGGTGGCTCAGTGGTAGAGCGCTTGCCTTGCATGTCTGAGGCCCTGGGTTCTATTCCTCAGCACCACATAAACAAAAAAAGAAAAAAGCCAGAAGTTGCGCTGTGGCTCAAGTGGTAGAGCACTAGTCTTGAGCTGAAGAGCTGAGGGACAGCGTCCAGGCCCAGAGTTCAGGCCCCACGACCCGACCCAAGGAAAAAAAAAAGTGTCAAGGCTTAGAGAAGTGAATTAACCTCAAAGTCACCCTAAGTCTTTGGAACTGACCCTTGTGACTAGAAAGTCTGGTGTTAGGACCTGACTCACATCACCACCACAGTAGTCACTTCTAGAACTTATCACACAGATGGAAGTACTTTCTCCCCACCTTGAGCCACTGTATAATACAAATGTTCTCAATTGTGCTAGAAACTGGGCTGTAATATGTAGTCAAATCTCCTACCAGTCATAATACATGAGAAGCCTGCCACAGTGGGAAGGGACAGGTGTCAGGATTTGAGTAGTGGCACAATTGAACAGCCAGTTCCACCAATGGCTGCCTGTG
Source organism: Dipodomys merriami (assembly GCF_024711535.1). Classification (NCBI taxonomy): domain Eukaryota; kingdom Metazoa; phylum Chordata; class Mammalia; order Rodentia; family Heteromyidae; genus Dipodomys; species Dipodomys merriami. The sequence continues at coordinate 63,718,843 of NW_027206290.1, forward strand.
GGACCTTGGGAAACTTTCTTAACCCTTCTGAGATGTACTGTGCTAATACATGTGATGAACAAGGCTGATGAGAAAACATTGTTCTAAGCATTTTTATACTCTTGATGCATTCATCTTCACATTAATCTTATCAACCAGCTTCCAATTATTATTTTATAATTAAACTTCCTTGAGGAAGCTGAGGCAGGGATGAACAAACTGGTTACCCTGGCCCTGAATATCTTCCAGCTAGTAAGCGAAAGAACTAGAAATCAAATCCTGGAGGTTTCTGACAATTTAATCACCACACTAAGCCATGTTAAAGAATGATTATAATAGAGCTCAAATAAAATTGTGCAAGTAAGTCTCTGTCACATAGTGTGGACCAATAGTAGTTAACACAATGTTATTCTACAATTATATTATTTACCTTTGTGAGCCCTAAAATAACCCTTTGAGTCTTCACAGATAATATTGTCATGCTGTAGTCTGTGATTTAGCCAGCTTCTTTCTGCCTTCATTGATCCTATAAACTTCATTCATATCCATTTTCATCCCTCACCTTCTAGAATAGAAAAGCTCTTTTCTATCATGAATAAATGATTGCTAATTGCATGTAACCATCAAGGGTCCTCTAATTTTTTCGTAAAATAGTGGAGAGAGATGAAAAACTATTACCCTAAACCAGCTTTGTAATAACCACATCTGTGTTACAGTAAATAGTCATTGGCACATAAAACCTTCCATGTGTGCTGCTTCCTGAAATTTCCCTGGCTGGCTGACTGGCTGGGACAGAGATGAACGCTATGGTGACCTTGGGAGCTAAGAGTCAAAGAAAGCTGAGCTTCCCTTACCCAGAGTCCCTGAATAGCTCTGTGGAAAGTCACCCTGATGAATTGTTCCCTGGCCCCAGAGTGATGTGAATAAGAAATACATTTCTAGAGTATTTGAGCCAAGAATTAAATGTCACTGGCATCATGATTATTATTGCATTTCACATTAATAGAAGAGATAAGGTTTACGCATCTGAGATGGTAAATAAGGAAATGCATCCTGATGAAATTGCCAAGTTCTGACTCATGAGGTCTCTTGTCCAGAGAAACAAGGAGACAGGCAGGGCCTCCGAAGAAGACAACCGAAAATTATCACCAGCACATGGAAAAGAGCCATACTTTCCCTTCCCTGGAGGCGCTTAGTTGAACCCTTTCTTAGCAGCAAAAATGTATTTCTCCAAATTTTATCACACAAAAGATAAAAGCTTTTCAGATTGCTTTAGTTAGGTTACAAAAACAGTGGGGTTTTTTTTCCCATTCATGAAAAAATAAGAAAAAATGACCTTACATTCATTTAAGCTCTACTTTATCCTTCATTTAAATCAAAGGCTTTCACAGAAATTGGCCGATCGCCTTAAATACACTTCCAAAAAAGAATTTGGAAGCTCAGATCTAAAAATGTTTAAGAAGAAATACTCAGCAGAATAGGAGTTTCACAGAAAATGGAGGCATTAGAGAAAGTAGACAGCAGAAACAGTGTCTCAGAACTGACAAGCCACATTTGCTTTACCCAGTGTCCTCTGTCCATTTCTGACCCCTCAGGTAGAGTAAAGATGACACACGAGTCAATACACAGTTTTTGTGCCCATTAAGTTCCAGATATAATTCTAAAATTACACTCTATTTTTACAAAAATAAGAATCAGCACAATCCTAATTCTCTCTCACCTCAAATAAAACCACCATGTGTGGAGTCCCTGGGCATATCAATGTGTATAGACAAAAGAATCTAAAGATTTTAGATACACTAAAAACAATAGCAAGAAAGAAAAAAACAAGTTGTGTGATTTTCTTTGTTTCTCTTGTATATTCTTCCCATACAGTATAATCCCTGTTTTCACTGTATTTGATGTCTGTGCCCTGCATATTTCTAATTTGGGGAGGGAAAGGGAAATAACAAAATGCAGAAACAAGGATACAGGTTGACCCATTGTAACAATGAGATGTACAAAATACTATGTTGAAAGTTGAAAATGAACTTTACAACTTGGGGGTGGGAGGGGGGAGTTGGGGAGGTGGGGAGGGAAGGGATGGTAGGGGAAAAACAAAGGAGGGGATAACAATGCTCCATAGGAAATGAACTCACCTTACCCATGTAACTGTAACCACTCTGTACACTATTTTTACAACAAAAATATTTTTTAAAAAAGAATCTAAAGATTTTATTTCAATCTTTTGGATCCCTATAAGTAGATGCACATTTTAAAAAAGCAGTCTAGCATTTTCGTTGTTTGAAGTGATAGTTCTTTTCCAAGTTAAGCTGAAATGAAATTCTTCTTTCTTCTGATAACAAAGATTTCAATCACCACTTCTGACACAGTAGAGGTAGTATATACATATATAGATAGATAGATAGATATAGACATATAGATAGATATATCCATCTATTTCTATTTTTTTCAAGGATTTTTAACAAATATCAACATACCTTTATTTCAATTCTGGCTTCTCTTTTGATCATTCTTTTATTTCCCTGCAGTTGACTGGCTTTTGGGAGCTAAGAAGAAACGCTTAGTTATAACGTTGGTTATAACAACACACAAAGGAAATGTTATGGAGATAGATGAGTGAGAAGGATGGAAGTGATGGCCTTGATCAAGATGCATTGTGCTCACAACCTGACTTTTGGCATTGAAACCTCTTTTACAACTAATTAAAAATAAATTAACTTAAAAAGCATACTAAGGAGAGGGAGGGGGGAAAGTCACTATTTAAAGAAGTGGCCAGAGATTTCTAGCTGGCACCCTGCATCCATTCTCCTAGATCCACTAGTAGAGCAGGATATCAACTTCATTTAGTATAGCAATGTACTTTCCTCACCTTACCACATCCTCCTTCCTGCTGCTTGGAAGTCCCACTTGATTGTTGGAGCTCCAACCATGAAATGACCATGAGAATTTAAGCCAGGAGCTATTGAAACAAAGCAGGATTAGAAGTCCTTGGGTCTCCCAACTACCATGTTGCCCTGTGTCACCTATATTTCACATAAAAGAGAAAAAAAAGAATTTCTATCTTTTTTTAAACTCCCATTTTTCAGAAGCTTTCATTTATGCAGTCACAACTAACCTTACCCAACCAACATAGATGGAAACACTGGAAGCATCTAGTACTATTGGTTTGTTCCATCGTTTTCTAATTGCCTTTCAATGCTCTTTCAAACAAGTTGGAAGAAAATATTTTTTGGAATTTTTTCCATATCATTTTTTGCAGGGTCTGTTCCTGAAAAAAAAAATCTAGTTCTCAGTTATTCTACTAAAATTGGAAATAACTTTATCCTGGACTCTCTAAGATCTGTATAGAAAACTTAGTTTTCATGGAAAGGAATTTTCCTCCAAGTATTTGTGAGCGTAGACCATGTGGGAGCTAGCATAGTGATGCATTTTATTAAAAAATCAGTCCCCATGCTACCATAGCAGCTATATAATTAGAGTAGGCATCACCATTTATGTCAATCTGTGCTGATTTACAGACACCGTGAAGTCTCACTTTTCTTACTTGAATATTGTTTTTTATGTGAATGTTGGTGTTATGAGATGCTAGGGAATCGACAGATCAAGGCTTTGCATACTTTCATTCTTCATCTAATTAAATAGCATGACAAAAAATAGATTTTAGTTGCCTTTACATTTTAAGGACTAACATAAATAAATAACCCACCCTTGTTGACTCAGTTTTGTGATGCCAGAGTTATATAAATAGAGAATACTATTGAGCTGGGATTTTGCATACATCAAAAGAGCTACCAGGTTAGCCCTTTAAACCTTTGAATCAATTGAATTGAATTCAACTTGCAATTATGCAAGTTGAGTATATACAACTATTTTTGGAAATGTTATGCATCACATAATCATATTTTATTTCCACTGGAACATATTAAATATCAGATACACATATGTAAACCTGTACAGGGTGTGGGAAAGAACAGCTAAGCCATGCAATAGATGGCAATAGTTATGCTACAAATAAAAGATTAACTTTGAAAATAATGTGCTTAACATTATAGTAAAAAGTTCTCTTATTAGCATATACAAAATGCCCTTGTTTTCTTACACAGAGAAAGAAAAAAATAGAAACTAAATCTTGAAAAAAAATGTACTGATTCTTTCACAGTGAATTGAGGTATGATGATGCTAGTTTCTGATATCTATTCAAATTCATTTTATTAGAAAGAGGATAAACTTTGAAATTTGGATGGGTGGGGGGAGGGAAGAGATTACGGGGCTGGCGGGAAATTGTGGGGCTTGTACTCAGTGGCCTGGGCACTGTCCCTGAGCTCTCTTTGTTCAAGGCTAGTGCTCTACCACTTTGAGCCACAGCACCATTCCCAGTTTTCTGGTCATTAATTGGGGATAAGCGTCTTCTAGATTTTCCTGCCCAGGCTGGCTTTGAACTGTAATCCTCAGATCTCAGTCCCCTGAGTAGCTAGGATTACAGACATGAGCCACCAGTGCCCAGCTATAATCTTTGATTTTATGACAGAGATAGGCCAACATTTTTTGGCAAAGGTCAGAGAATAAATATTTTGGGGCTTTTGGACTATATGGTTTCCATCACAGTTGCCCAATTCTACCACTGTGGACTGAACACACTCATAAACAATGTGTACATAAAAGTGGATGCATCTGTGTGTGTGTGTGTGTGTGTGTGTGTGTGTGTGTGTGTGTATTTCAAATTTATCCCTCCTTTCCTCCACTATGGTGCAGGCTAGACTCTGCCAAGTCCTAATTTACAAGAAGAAACAATGTCAAGATTTCTTCAACCTTGCACTATGTCCTTAAAATAATTAAACCTTTATTGCTAATAAATGTGCCAACTATTTATTTAATGTGCCAGCTCTTTCTCTGTGGTATAAAATATATAGATTTAATTAATTCCACTCACGTTGTATAAACCGAAAGAAGTAAGCCCAGATAACACTGTGTATCTGAAGCCAGGATATATCTTACAGATAATGACAGAACAAATGGAAATAAATGAATATAAAATTTGGGCCTCTAGCTTTGTGTAGCAACAAAAGCAAGCAATTAGCAGCAAAATCCTCCCTATGAAAAACATCTAAGGATATCACCTCGCAAAATACATTGTTCTCCATAAAATAATGTTTGAGATGTATAATTTATAACTGTGCAAATTAATTTTGTTAAACATTTGATGTGGTATTTAATCTTGTCAACTTGATCAACTTAAGGATGCCTAATAGATTAGAGAGATATATCCCTGGTTTTGCCGGAGCGGGCATTTTACTTAATCATAGATAGATTCAAAATTTGAACATTGCAATATGGTAAAACAGTGGAATAGGGAGCCTGGTTAGAGAATGTATAAGACATTGGGAAGATGTCTTAAGTGATATATATATATATATATATATATGCATATATATATATATATATATATACATATAAATATAAAACCTGGCTACTTACTGCTGTGGCTCACTTTGTTTTAATAAGTCATTGCAGCTGGGCAAAAAAAATATTTTTTTCATGTTGAAATTCCAGGAGAAATTTACCAATCATTTAGGAATTTCCATTAGAATATGGTTTTGTGTGTTTTGATAAAGATCGAAGTTGAACCACATGAGAAATTTCACCATCAGGTGTTTAGTTTGTATGTTCAGAAAACTAGTTGTCTTAATGCTTTCTCAGTACAAATCAGGAAATCAAAAAGTTGCTAATATTTCATATTTTTACTTTCAAATATTGTGACTAAAACTTACATAATTATTTACCCTCTTTGAATATATTTAATTTTTTATCTCTCCAGCTAGTCAAAGGATTTTATAAATTTTAATGAGACCAATTAAAACACTTCATCTTTAAAAGGTATATCCTATATTCATACTCTTTTTTTTTATTCCAGGGGGAGGAGGCAGGAGAAGTTTAGTCAATGTTTTCCTGTTCACTTGCTTTCTAAAGTTGTTTAACAGGTTTGAGTTTGCTAGAATGTGAGATAAAAATCTACAGATAAAAGCTAACCAAAGAATAGCACTACTTTACAAAAAAAATACATTTCACATTTAGAAAATCATTGTTTGGTAATGACGATGCAGCTTCTATGCCAGCACGTGTATATCTGTATGTGTGTGTTTGTGTGTGTATATGTGTGTGTTCACATTTTAAAGACTTGACAATATCAGGAAATATTTAATTTTTAATCACTGTAAGCCAAAAAGTAAGGCCATATCTAATATTTTTAACATTTTTATTTTCCTCAAATTATAGAAATATTCTGTTTAGATAAATCAAAAAAATCTACAAAGCCTCATAGCAAGAGAATCAGCCTCCTGACCAACTCTCATTCCGTTTCCATTTCTTCAGTTATAAATAGTTTCAACTATGTTAGTCAATTCTTTGGACAGTTAGCTCTAAATCTTGATGTATTGTGTTCTTACGTGTATACTCTATCCATTGTATATTTACTTCTCAGGAGATTGCTGTTTCATTAATCTCTCCTCATCTTTTCTCTGCCCTCACTCTCTTATAATGAATATGAGATTGTCTTAATTTGAGAAAAATCAATATTTTGTGTTTATATTGTTGTTAAATGTTATGCAATATATGCTTCTAATAGCTCAGGACAGAAGTATACACATATACATTCACAGTTGAGACTCAGTTATGCAACTGTCATAGTAATTTTTTTTTAAATTTCTTTCCTGACGTTTTATTCTGGGTAACTTATTCTCTCATTTGATCAGCTTGTTTTATCTCAGCTGCCAAAAACTCCCTGACAGGAGTGCAGACATGTTGGATATTCTGTCAACATCATCTTCTTGAAGCCATCTTTTCTTAGATGTCTGTTTACCCTGCTTCAACCTAGATTCTGCCCCAGTATCTACTTAAGTTTCCCTTTAGTAGCAAGCTGAGAGTTCTCTTTGCCTTCTCCATGAGTTGGCATTTCTAATTTTTGTCTTCTTCGTATTTGCCTATTCTTGCCTTACCTCTTGCTTTCAAGGTTTTTATTTTTATGTGACCTTCCAAGAAGATATACAGGCAGGTAAATTATTTGAGAGCTGACATGTATGAAAATGCATTTATTCTGCCCTTAATTCATGCTTCATCAATAGATTGCCTGAATAGAAAATTCCTACTCTATTTATCAAATTCTCTCGGAATTTAAAGGGCTCGTGTTCACAATTTTCCTCTTTGCTATTACATTTTCATTTTAATTTTCATCTTAGTCTTTTTTTTTTTCATTTGGTTACATTCACTGTTGGTGCTTTGTCTCCATTTTCTTTTAGCAGTACTACTAAATTCCGATGGTCTTTCTTGATCCTTCATGTAACAACTATTCATTTTGTTTTATTTTCTCTTTGGAAACTTGTGAGATCTCTTTTTGGTCCCTTGGGTTCTGAATTTGTTAGAATTTTGGACTTGCATTTGTATTATTTTCATGTACTTGGCTGGGTACTCATTAGGTTCTCCTAACTTAGAAAATGTCTTATAATCTGAGAAATATGCTAGAATTATTTCCATATTATTTCTTTTTCTTCATTTTATTTCTCCTGGAACACATCATATCTTTGGGTATCAGACTTCCTCGATTTGTCCTATAATTTTCTTATGTGATCTTTCCTGCATTCCATATCTCTCACATGTGGATTTTCTATTTTCCCTGACAACTCTTCTGTTCTCAATTTTCTTTTCTGCTATCATGTTTTGGTTCTGAAGAACCCTTCTTATTTTTCCAAATAGTCATTTTTATAACATACTTGTCTCCTTTGTCTAATTTCCAAATCCTTCCACTGTTAACCTAATTTGCTTACTTTTAATGTCTTCTATTGCTTGGCTTTTGTTTCATCAAATTACTTTTTGTTTGTTTTGTGTCCATGTTTCATATCAGACACTTGCTCCAGCTAGTTGATAATGTTTGGCTGCCAGTGTTTTGGTTTTTTGTTTTGTTTTGTTTTGTTTTGTTTTATTGTTGTTTGTTTTCTGGTCCTGAGGCTTGAACTCTAGGCCTGGGCACTGTTATTGAGCTCCTTTTATTCAAGGCTATCACTTGAGCCACAGCGCCATTGCCAGCTTTTTCTATGATTAGTTGGAAGTAAGAGTCTCACAGGGACTTTCTTGCCCAGGCTGGCTTCAAACCATAATCCTCAGATCTCAGCCCCCCCTCCACCCCCAGTACAGGTATCATACATCAGCACCATGCTGCCAGTATATTTTAACATAGAAAAGAAAGAGAGAGAGAGAAACAGAGAGAGAGAGAAGAGAAGGAGGGAGGGAGGGAGGGAGGGAGGAAGGAAGGAAGGAAGGAAGGAAGGAAGGAAGGAAGGAAGGAAGGAAGGAAGGAAGGAAGGAAGGAAGGAAGGGAGGAAGGGAGGGAGGGAGGAAAGTATTCTGATTGCAGACTGTAATTGCATTGGGCATGTCTCTGGCTTGTGCTATAGGATAATCAGTCTGGCTATTTAGGAACAATGTCAATATGAATATTTTTGCCTTTTCTGTTATGTTGGTCATATGTACTCCAGAAAGAATTTCTATGAGTTAGGAATTTGGTGCATTACATTCAATTCTCTGCTTTTTTTCCCCATCATTTTCTTTGCTGGCACTAGGGTTTGTACTTCAGGTCTTGTACTTGCTCAGTTTTCTTACTTTCTCTGCTAGTATTTTACCACTTAAGCCATGCCTCCAACTTGCCTTTTTGCAGATTTTTTGTGAGGGGAAGAAGTAGTTGGTTTGTTTTTTCAGAAATGGAGTTTTTCTCCCTGGATTGGCTTTGTACTCAGTCTCTTGAATAGCAAGGGTCCAAGCAAGAGACATTTGTGTTCAGCAAAGATGATCATTTTCCTTTTTTTACAGGAGGAGAAGGAAAAGGTGGTACTTGCATTTGAACTCAGGGCCTCCTACTTCCTAAGAGGATATTCTTACTACTGAGCCATAGCTCTGGTCTTTCCATGGTGTCTTAAAGCCCTACTAGAACTAGTAGAAACATTACAGGTTAATGAATAACCATTTTCTTCACTTCATAACTGGTTAGAAAACTGGGGACTCCTTTAAATGCACTGCTGCTTCATTTTCTTACTTCAACCTTTCTCTTAAGAGTTGCCAAGCATTTAGGCTTTGCTGACTTTGGAATACCGAAAATCACCAATGAAGTTATAATCACTGTTTTCTTCATTGAGTCATTTTCTATTTTGTAGGCATTTCATTGTGTTATTCATTGTATTTTCCCAATAATATTCTTTAATTTCGTTATATTCATATTCAATATAAGCGAAACCTTTGTTGTTAACAAAGACCAAGTTCAAACAAATGTGTGAACTTGATCTGAATTCTTCTTTGGTGCATCATGCTTCAGTAAAGGAACTGACTGCAGAAACAAAGTATTTTGGCCAAACTTTCCCATATATATATGTGTGTGTATATATATATATATATATACATATATATATATATATATGTATACAGTACTTAGAGAGGTAAGTAAATGTGACATAGTACATTGTGCTCTTTTTATTATGCATAATACAAATGTGCCCATTTTCAGAGCATATTTGCAAATATTAATAAGTAAAGATAACTTCCCTCTGGTATAAGTGAAATGGAAGCTTTCAGATAATGATATAACTTTTTTCTCTATATTAAATGTAGTATTTAAAATAAATACTGACTCAAACATTATCCTGGTAAAGGATGGCTGAAAAGGGTGTCACATCACTAGTTCCTAAATCTGACTTGATTCCTCAAATAGCACAAATGGGATGTTTCACATATTGAGAAAAATGCATGTCAGCCAAACTTTTAGATTCATAAAAATATTTGGACTGCCTTATAGATCCCTCTAAGTACAAATTTGGCTTGCCTATTTCTGCGGCATGCTGGTGTGTAGCAATCTCCAAATTTCTGAAGCTTCCCAGATGTGTGTAAGCCTTTGAGTGTTGCCGTAAAAACAATGAAATCAAGTAGGGTGCTAGACTGAATGTAAAATAAAAAGTCCAATTCTCCACCTTTTTCTCTGTCTACATTTTTTATATTGTGATTTTGTAGTTTCTTCCATCCAGGCATGGAGTCCATTGGCAAATGTATCCTTTAAATCTGGGCTAGTCTTAAGACCAGAAAAAATGAGGGCAGAGTAGTAGTGATTTCTGAGCACAAATCTCAATGATGCCCAACCAACATGAGGATAAGCCCTGGCTAGCTTGTTGGAGTCAGAAACCAAAGGCAGAAAGCTTAATTCTTGCAGTTGAAAATCTCCTAAACCAGCTTAGAGCTATACTACTTCTAAATGTATAAGATAACCCATACAAGGTTAGGAGAGCTGCGTCCCAATCCACAGTTGCTTAGATATCATAGTGGGTCTAGCCTGACCCACATAACCAGCAGTATCAAATGTTCCTCCTTTTAATCCAGAGTTTTAAGTGTTTATCATAATCTATGGCTACAGCAGCCGATGAATATTATGAGTATGGATATCTCTAGCTAGTCAACCCAAATCTGACTATGCTTATAACAGATTTGCTATTGTTCTAAATCCGGTCTTGCATGTTTTATTGTTGTTGTTGTTGTTTGCAACTTAGAGTTTACTTCTTCGCCAAACTCATTGAGGTCATACCTTTTTATTGGTTCATTTTAGAAATACCAAAACAATTCTACTTTTGCAGATTAGGATTATGACTTTGATATTAGTCAGGAGTAGCAAAACATGATTTATGTAACATAGCAATGAATTGACGTAGCAAATATTATGACTCACCACCTACACAAACCTCAGGAGTCATTTTCATTTAGTAGAAACAGAAGTAAATGCCTTTCACTCTCTCTTTCTCTTCCCCCCTTTCTTGTTTCCTTTCCTTTCTCTCTTCTTTCTTTGTGTGTGTGTGTGGGGGGGGTTTGAACACCCAACTCCATTCAGAACTACTACTGAGCCATGCCCATTTCCATAGATTCTAAAGTGTTTATTGAGTTCATCTGAGGCTTACAGTGATAAACCAGTTGTGGTTCATCCCAGTTTTTAGACACAAATGCCAAAGGCTTAAGTCTGGCCCTTTATTTGAGAAAGATTTATTCAGGTCATTTCCTTAAAATTCCATTGTGTACAAGCTGCACACTAACACAGCTGAGATCATCATGGCCCCAGAGGAAAAGTCATGCCAACTAAGTTAAAGGGAAGCCTAGCACTGGCTTCTCCGGGGTGAGCAGTGTGGAGAGTTTGCAAAACACACCATAACAGAAGAATCTATTCATTTGAAAAAAATAGACCCAACTGATTTACTGGCTTCTGTGGTGTGTACTGTTTGGGGTTCAGGATCAGAACAATCTTTGAATCAGTATTTTGTTCTCAACCAAAAGGAGGGGTAAGCACACTGTCACATTCGATTAATGGACAATATGCTTTGCTACTTGCAGGATAGATAGACTCAGTCTGGACTTACTGTGCATAATGTGCCAGTTGTTGTCTGAATGATCTTGGATACAAATTGCAGCTTGCAGCACCTCCCCTCCCCACGCTCCACCCCCTCCGTTGGAACTCAGGACTGCAGCCACAATTGACAGCTGCACACAGTGTAAGTGGTGAGTTAAACCATGGGTGCCATCTGCTTATGATTCTTGACAAGAACAAGTTACCCTTCCAAAGATTGGTAACAGATTTGGTAGAGTACTGGTGCCTTCCATCAGCTCCCTCGGTCCTTGATCAAGCGAAGACTGGTCAAATGTGTTTCACTTAGCATACATTGGAAAAGATAAGAATGAATATATCTAGTCCTATGAACCTAATTGCATATTTATGGAGTAACATTCATAACAAAGGATAGAAATTAAGTGAGCCAGTGGAACCTTGATGATTCTTTTGAGCCGTAAATAAATACACAGATAGGGAGTTTGAAATGACCGCTTCTGAGATAAAATATTTCATTGGTTGTATTTACATCGCTTTTTATGTGCCACTTTTTAAACATCAAAAACTAAAAATTGTTTTCCTCAAAATGCAGAGATTATGTCTGATTTGTTGTATCCTTCCCAGTTCTCACAGTAGTGAACAGCTCCTTCTTTTGAGAAACTTAACCCATGTAGTTTCAGTGAGGTTGCTCATCTTTTGCCTCTTTCCACTTTGAGTACATGAGACCAAAATCTGAAAAAAAAAATTAGAGAATCACAAACAAAAAGTTTGGCTTACAGTTAGGAATGGGGTATAGCCAGGCTAATCAAACTGTTTGGTGACATAATTACCAGAATGAACATCATAAACTGACCAAATAGAAATAGTACATTGCTGGTAGCCAGTGTTCATCTGAAAGATGAAGAGGGAGAAACATAATTCTTTCATAAAATAAAGACAGATGTACTTAAGGAATTTTTCTAAGCTCCATCAGCAACAAGGGAACAAGTATTTTGTTTGTTTTTCTTTTTTAAAAGTTCATGAACACAGTTCTCACATATTTTGGTTGAATTATTTTTTTCCTAGTGAATGTTTTCTTTGCATAAGCTAATTTGATTTTTAATTATTTGATACTGGAAATCAAGTCTTGATTTTTTCCAATTGCCATAAACCTTACAATGAAAATGACTATAAATAAGTTCAAAATTAGGATACACATTTTTTTCAGGAAAATTTTAAGAAAGAGAAAAATTTAGAAATATAATCACTATCTTCAGGATAATATAGACAATTTTGTATTTTTAAACTGCTTTGTTGAATGGCAACTCCTTTGTACAACTACTTAATGATACTAAAAAGAAACAAATTTCCTTTATAAATTATAAGGTAAGCAATTAAGAAGCAACTCAAGAAAAATAATATGTTCAAATAGAAATAATGACTAAAACATTTAGCTAATAATTAAAATTATAAAATTTTAATTATAAAATTATAAAATCATAAATTTTCTAGGATGTGAAGTTATGCATTCAGTGAATATTCATTTAATATCTACCATATGCCTAAACCTGGTGCTATGAGTAAGGTGCTTAGAACATTCTCAATAGACTCAAAATCCTAGGCTTGTAGTGTTGCCCTTAAATATGCCAACAAACAACATAAAATATGCATCTAATGATCTAGTAACAATCAGTATGTTAGACAGCAAACAAGGGATTAGAGACACACCATAGTTCTTCTTGTACTGTGAGAAGAAAGCATATAGTAAAGGTAAATTGGACTATCAGGGTCAGCCCCACTGTGGAATTAAAATATAAGCAAAAGCTTGAAGGAGATGAAGGAGGAGGGACAAGAGAGTTTCAGAAGAAAGAATGGCATATGTAAAAGCTCTAAGTCAAGTGTATTACTGGAGTGTTGGAGAAAGAACAGAGACTGTGTAGTTGACTCAAACGAGTAGGGCCACAAGGTATACGGAACATATCTAATTGGGTTTTATACTTGATTTCAAGGACTTTAGGTTTTGTTCTCAACCAATAAGAAGATGCAGAATTTTGATGACAAATGTCATACTCTGAGATATGTTAACCATGACTCATTTGGTCTACTGAACTAAGGAGAAATTGGAAAATGGCAAGGGAAACTAATCTTTAAAAAATATGTAAAATTGGGATCCATGAGGGGAAATAATTTAATAGCAAGGTCATCAAAAACCTATTCAGTAAAATAATAGCTGAGAACCTCCCCACCTGCTTAACAGAAGCATATAGAACCCCCAGAAGACTGGATCCAAGAAAAATACTTCTAGACACATCATAGACAAAATATCAGACACCAATAGCAAGGAACTGATTTCAAATGCCACAAAATTAAAGAAGGAGCTACATTACAATGGAAAGAAAATCACAATCACTGAAAAACTCTCCACACAAACCCTCAACACAAGGAGAGCCTGGAATGGTATCATCCAAGCACTGAAGATCAACAACTGTCAACCAAAACTGATCTACCTGGTGAAATTAACATTAACAATTGGTGGTGAAACCAAAATCTTCCATGATAAACACAAATTAAAGGAATATATGATCATTGATCCAGCATTACAAAGAATATAAAGGGAGGAAACAATCTGAAGAAAACAATCAAAATCAAAGAAACACATTGACAAAAATCACTAGAAGATCAATTCAGTAAACACAAGAAGAGGAAAAAACAAAATACAGGAAATCAAGAAAATACCAGGAAACATGACACATCTTTCTATAATAACCCTAAATATTAATGGACTCAATTCTCCAATCAAAAGAAGAATAGCAGATTGGATTAAAATAAGATCAATCCATTGTTTGCATTCTGTTGTAGGTTATTTTTAAATTGATTAACACTTCCACTACCTATGATATATGTCTTTTAACATGTTACCTGCATGTCACATTTATTGAATAAATAAAAGATGTTAATCTCTGATCCTAGATAGAAGAATCCTGATACAGACATTTGCACAAAATAACATTGTCATAAAGGCCACCAAGCTAACTTATAATAGAAAATAGTCCTACTTTTAAAAAAAATTAAAATCACCTGTGCTTTTTGAGCAGTTATAATAGCTACCTAAGAGGAATTGCAGAAAGAGAAAACAGAACTTGAAGAGGTTGGAGAACAGGGAAATACCACCAAAATCATAGCAACAAATTTCCTCTAGCCAAATGAAAACACTAATCTTCTACACAAAAGACTCATTGAGATAAGTGAAAAAGACTCGCATCTAAAGCCATCTTCTAAAAAAAAATCCCTAGAAGTTCTCAAAGAGGAGAAAACACCAATAAGGGGATTTCCCTGGAAATAAAGAATATCAGACTTCTCATCAGGAACAACCAAGCCAGAATGTGACACAAGAATGTCCTCTAAATTGGGATAGAAAATATCCTGAACTAAGAGTTCTATACTCAGTCCAACTATTGCTTGAACTAAATGTAAAGGAGAAAGGAGGGAATGACTGATAAAGTGGTGAAGAAACATCCCTTATCAGAATTCTTCCTAGCACCTCCTTTTCAGTTCCTTTGTCTAATGTGGTATAGTCCCTTGCCAATTCCACTATACCGTGGGCCTGAAGTTTATTTCTACTTTCACAGCAAGTATGTGAGCAATCTTGACAGAGATCAGCCTTTGTCTTCAGTGACCACAACATTGCAAATTCTCTATGGGAACAATAGGGCTTGTTTAACTAGATCTCCAAGTACTTGCTCTTCACATATGGGACACACTCTCAGTTTGTACACAATTCTCAACACATTTCTCTCCTTATCTAAAATTCATAAGACAACTCAAAAAAGTAAAATTGATTCCTTTCTGGAAGACACTATGGGTCTATAACAATCTCTAACCTGGTCAATTGGGGATTGATGGCTTGCACCTACAACTGAAAATGAGAAATGGTATTATTAAGACACAAAGATAATAACTCTTACTTAACACCATTCTTGGCCTGGAATTTACCTCTTTGAAAACACTTGCCCAGGATACTGAGTGATAGAAGCATAATCTTAAGAGAGATTTATATATCATCATTGTAGAAGGCCAAGGAAGTCAAAGAGGCAATTCAGCCCAGAGATAGATAAAGATTGAGCAAATCTTTAAGACTAAAGTTCATGGGCTAAGAAATATTTATTTGTAGAGATCTGCTCTACCATAGTGAAATATTACAGCCCTGCTCCATTGTCATAACTGTCTCCTCTCTGCCCTGTGTTTCTCTCCTTAGTGGGCATAAAGCGATGGGAGAAAAGTTCTACAAGGCAGAAAGAAGTAAACAAGATAGCATATTTCAGAAAACTCTAAGAAAGTGAAAGGAGAGGTAACCATGGAGATTTTAACTCTCCATGGAACTAGTAGAAATTTTAGGGCATGATAATGTGCACCCAACTCAGTGTAGGGATTGAAGCCAATTTTGTAATTTCCAAGGGCACAATACAATGTTTGGTTACAAAAGCATAAAGCTAGCAAGAGGGCTGGCTGGCATTCTGCCAAAAGCCCAATTTCCTTCAGTTCTTGTTGGCAAAGTAAAGAAGCTTGACTTGGCTGCCTGTAAAATAAGAATAGAGGAATCTCCATACCGCAAGGAGACAGACTTTTAGCCTTATAACAAAGTACAACAAATTATAAGAAAACAATGATAGTTTCCAGTATCAAGTAGTCTGAGTCTGTCTCAATTATCCACCATCACACAAGTTTCAAAAGAAAGTCATCTGGTCTCAATGCACAGCAAGGAAGATGCAGGGTGACCTATTGTTAACATGTCAAGAAAAATGTTAAAACTTCTGTTTCAGCTGGGCATCAATGGCTCAAGCCTGTAATCCTAGCTACTCCGGAGGCTAATTATCTGAAGATTGAAGTCAGTGAGACTCTTAGCTCTAATAAACTACTCACAAAAGCTCCAGATTTGTGCTGTGGCTCAAGAGGTAGAGCACTTGCCTTGAGCAAACAAGGCTTAAAGTCCAGAATTCAAGCCCCAGAAACAGAAAAAAGAAAAAAAAAGCTTCCATTTTATTTATGTTTTAGAATGTGTGTATTGCAATATTACCGAGGTGCACACATGCCATTTATAAATAAATATGTATATATTTTAATAAGGGTATGCATAAATTATTTTTATTGATGAACACATAGATTTCAAAATGTTGGATATTGCTGAATATCGGTGGTTTATAACTTGCTATTTATGAGGCTGAGATCTGGGGATGGAAGTTTGAGGCCAGCTGGGACAGGAAGGTTTGTAAGATTGCGATCTTCAATTAATCAAAAGATGGAAGTGAAGCAGTGGCTTAAGTGGTAGAGCACTAATCTTGAGCAACAATAGGGCCCAGATCCTGAGTTCAAGTCCCAGGACCAGAACACACACACACACACACACACACACACACACACACACACACACACACACACATGTTAGGTATTGGAGTTGTAAAAGTATGGTGTTGTTTTAGAGTATGAAGAAAGCAAAGGTACAGTTAACTGAAAGCATGCCACAAAGGTAGACTGGCAGAGTCCGTGAGTCTGCAAAGCTTTTGATAGACCATCAAGTATTGCTCTAGATTTTCTGGTTGTTCCTTGAAAGTTGCTTGCCTGAAGAACCTTAAGGCCTTGAAAAATACTAAGATGAAAGCTCACTGGAAAAGCTCTGCCAAGAGAGGAAGAGAGAAAAAAATGGGTCCATATTTCACAGCAACCCCTAAATTCTACCCAGGAAACAAAGGCAAACTCCTATTTGTGTTTTACCTTTGGCAGTTCTTAAGATTCAACCTCACAGCATGGTATGTGTTATGAAAAAGAAAAAAAGGAATAGGGTGCAGGTGACTTACTCCTGTAATCCTAGATACTCAGGAGGTTGAGCTCTAAGGATCACACTTCCAGCCTAGATAGGAAAGTCTGTGAAACTCTTATCTCCAATGAACTCTGAAAAAGCTGGAAGTAGAGGGGGTGGCAAAAGTGATAAAGCATTAGCCTTGAGCAAAAAAAGCTCAAGACCAGTGCCCAGGTCCTGAATTCAAGTTCCAGGATTGTTCCACTCTCCACTGGAATTGATATTTATTAGCAGGAGTCTCATACATAGTAATACATTGAATCCTCATTATAACTCTATTTTACTCTTAGTGTACAGAAAATAAACCAAAGGCAATAAAAATGTTCTTAATTACACCTTTGGGAAAGGAAGAGTTGAGATACAAATCAATTCCCTTGAGTCCTCAGTAACGTTGTCTTAGAATATTGTGGTTCTTCCCACCTAGATCAGGATAAAATTCATTTGTGTCCTCAGATTTAAAGTTTAATATTTCCTTTGTATTTTGGAGCAAAGGAGAGACAGTTCCTACATCCTGCCTTAATATTTTGAAGTGTAAGGAGGTATGTTAAAGGGTTATTGAGATTCATTTTAAAACCAGAAGGTGAGCTCATTTAAAACTCTGGTCATGCTGTTTAATTATTGACTCCTAAAGGATCCGCGAAGCTTTCTTTGACATTTAGCAACTGAATGTTGAGTTGCAGAAATGATCATCAGAAAAAACTAATTGTCATTGCCATCTCATTAAACCAATTTTGTGAGACAATTCAAACTCCCTGCATCATTTATTTCCTAAGTCACTCACCCTTAGATACCATTTCTTTTCATTTGAAAGCTAAACACATATATGACTTAAAAAAAATCCTTGGTCTAGCAAAAAGGTTGATGTGAGTTTAATGAAAAGAGTCAGTGGAGGCCATTTTTTTTTTAGCAGCAACACTGTTGGACAAAGCATATCTCTCCAGAGGGTGGATGCACTTCAAAGCATGTTATTAAATGATAAGGAGGAAGAAAATGACTTTTCTCCAGAATAATTTTTGCAACTGCAAAAATACTCTTTTACAAGTGGACATTCAGTTCTTTCCAAATGTACATTGCTGTGGCCTGTGATGAAATATTTAGAATATCTAAAAAAAATCTTTGTCTCCTGGGAGTTGCAGATAACAACCTATCACCTGCAAAATTCATATTTCTATTGTCTATAAAAAAGTGAAGATATAAACACAAGGAGACTACAGATGTGAGTAACTCAGTACAGTGGGTTTGAAAACAAACCTATTTATTAATTGCGAAAGAAAACAAAACTGCAGTTGAAAATTTTCAGAAGTTTGGTTATATGAGACAATTGTGGGGGGTTTTAGGAAAAATAGGAAGTTTATAAAATGTATATAATATGTGTAGTTGTTCCACTAAATATTTCTAGTATTTTATAGACTCAGTTCCCCTTTCAATGATATCAAATAGGCAAAACATTTTAAGGCTTGGAACATTACTATGCAAATGAAAATAAAGTCACTAACGTCCATTGGAATCCTAAAGGGGAAAGATGCGAATGATGGAGGTATGTATTTTTCCAAGTCCAATAGATTATTTATCTTAAAATATCTCTCTTTAATGTATAATTCCCTTGTCCTTCTTTCCCCCAGTCCTGCTGAAACCTGTTTTGCATTTCACTTCTTGATTTAATGGCCTCAAAACATTCTTGAAAATACTGTCCCTGGAGACAAATGGCATGGTGGTAATATGAGTGATAGAACACCTCATCACTTTTAGGGTCTTTGAATAACTTTATAGGGCTGGAAGGTGGCTCAGTGGTAGAGCGCTTGCCTTTCATGCATGAGGCCCTGGGTTTGATTCCTCAGCACCACATAAGCAAAAAGAAAAAAAGCCAGAAGTGGCGCTGTGGCTCAAGTGGTAGAGCACTAGCCTTGAGCTGGAGAGCTGAGGGACAGTGCCCAGGCCCAGAGTTCAGGCCCCACGACCAGACCCCCCCCCAAAAAAAAAGACTTGTAACTGGATCTTGATTAGTCCCTGACCCCCAATTGTTTGCTAATGAGATACCTTGTCTTATCTAAAGTTTCCATCCATTTTCCTGTTTCTGAATGGATTCAGAATTATTCTGAGTGCAGCACTTTCCTGTTTGCTTCTACCCTTTCTTTCCCTTTCTCTGTCATTCTACTTTATTCCTCATCTTTCAGTGACATTTCAATTCTCCTGAAGTGTTTATTCATAGAAACATAGGGACCTAGTTATTAGGTACCTGCTCTATAACAGGCACTATGCCAGGTGTTTTACACAAATTAATTCTAATCCTTCACCATATGGAAGAAGATTGGAAAGAACAGGAGAAACTATTTCAGTATTTTTCCCACCTCAAGGTTTGCAATAAACCTCACTTTCTCAGCTGCCAAATGAAGAGTGTTGCCTGGCAGGGTATTACTGCAAACCATGAGAAATGGTTAGAATTAATTAGACAGAATCATAGAGTTGGAAAAGACTGCAAAATGTCAATTCGGGCTTTGTCAGCCTTTTTGCGTATGTGCATACATACACACAAGACTAACATGCACTTTTGTATATCTGTTAGAAATAAAATGACACGTGCTTCATGTTTAAAATTAAAAAAAATATGACAAGAGACTGTTGTCTATATCTGCCTTCTTTTTCCTTCTTAATCCTGAAACAGTTTTTACATAATCATCCAGGCATTTTATTCACATGATCTCCAGCATGTGAGGTTATTACATTTCCCTTGTTAGGGATCAGTCAGTGAATTTCAGTAGATTCTCAGTGGAAAACATTCTTACAATGTACTCACAACTTTTTAGGATCCCAAGTAACGTGTCATATGAATGTCTTAAAGACCTAATTTGAATCTACTGTTTCATTATTTAGTCTATATTCAAATATATGAATTGTATTCAAATATAGACCTTCAACAAATGTGACTCAGAGGTAGAGTGTTTGCCTAGTATGGTTAAGACCCTACGTTCAATAACCCACAATGACTTCTAAAAGATAAACAAACAACAAAAATTATCCATACACTTTTGGCTTTGTGTAAACCTTTTATTTTAATAACTCTCTTGTTACTAAGAATAGCACAAAAATAACTAAAATGTTTTGAAGGCTGATAAGAAAGCAAGGATTAGAATATGATTTGCATAAAACAGAGAGTAGTGATCAAAATAGTGCTCTAGAATCTGAAAATACGTTGAATTATGAATGACTCAATACTTTGTAACCATAATCAAGATATTCCTTATAGTTCAGTTACTCATTTGTTAAATTTTCATCAAAAATACTTCTGATTCCAACAATCAAAATTCATTGAAGCTGTATTGAGCTTTCCATCTGAAACAAAAATAAACAATTGTACAAAATACAGGAACTATAGTTTTAAAATAATCAACACCAGGGCTACTATGGTGGTGCATGCTGAAATCCCAGGTATTTGGGAGACAGAGATAGGAGAATCCTTTGATCTTATCTGAAAAACAAAGGAAAACAAAGATTGCTGGGCATGCAGTTCAAGTACTACTGCTTGCCTAAAGGTAGGAGGTCCTGATCAAATACTATAGAGCATTAAGAAAGAGAAAGGTAGAAGAAGGAGGAGGAGAAAGAGGAGGAGGAATGAAGGGTTTCAGAGGGCAGGGGAGGCAGGGTAGGAATGGGGAGGAGAGGAGTAGGAGGGGAGGGGAGGGGAAATGGAACATAAGGGAAGGGAAAAGAAGTGAGGGAGGGAAAGAAGGAAGGAAGGAAGGAAGGAAGGAAGGAAGGAAGGAAGGAAGGAAGGCCTTTAATTGAGCTATCTCAGAGATCCTGATAAACTACAGTTTAACACTGGTAGTAGAGTAGGAAAGTAAAGTAAGGAAAGGCAGTGAGGAAGTAAAGATTATATTATCAAGTATTTATAGCTGGGTAACTGCTATTTAAATGTGATGTGGGAATTCTGGGAGACAGTGTAGAACATTTATTACAAATTTTGCCAACAGAGCTTCAAGGAAGACGATGCCTTTACCTTCCAAGTTCAATCCTGAAAGTGATTGATTTTCCTTTCAGCTCCCATGGTTTTCCCTGAGAAGTGGACAGCATTAAAGCCCACAGACAGAGAACAGCAAGTACTTCTGAGGAGCAGCTTTACTCGTGTAGGGGTGAGTCCTGGAGGGGATACGAATGAGACATCAACAGTCTCAGCTACATGTAAGTCATCCAGAAATGCAAGAAATTTTCAGTGGTCCTTGCCAGATAAATTATCTTTAGGGTCTGTTGGAGCTAACCCGTCTTTTGTAACGACTATTAAATGGATTGTTTCATCACATTTGACTGGGAGACTTCAGTCTGGTAGTAACATTGTTGGGAAATGTGGTGGGACTCCAAGAGGCTCTGCAGCTGCCACAGGCTTGTTAGAAACAAGGAGCAGAACATGAAGTAATTTTACGACCTGGATTATCATCGTGATGATTTTCTTCCTAAAGAAGTCAAATCACTGACATGTCTGTGTAATTCACCAGCTATGATTTATCTTTAAAAAAAAATACTGTGGGTATTTATTACAACTGCAGTGATCATGCTTTTTGTTCCCACTCTTTATTGTGGTCTCATAGCACAATTAGGTTGTCATTTTCCATTTTGATTTTATGAGATACGTTTTTACTATTGAAAAGAGTCATTAGAGCAGGTATCACATACTTTTTCCCCCATCAGTTCGAACCAATAATGTATTTTTCCTTAACTCCAATGAGAAGCCAAGATGAATAAGTGCTGATAACAAAAAAAATGTGAAAAATGCATGATCAAATGATGACTCGTGGGGAAATGTCCAAACCTGAGTGAAAATTTCCCAACATAATTGGTGCTCAAACATGACTTGACCATTAGTAGAAGGAATATGCTGAGGGCTTCAGACAGCTAAGGGGTCACATGGTTCTAGTTGATATTAAAGTCTCTTTCTATCCCATAAGCCTATGATTCCTGTAATAGCACAATGTTTTACTGTGAAATTGCCTGAATTAGTTATACATGCTGGAAAGCAAATTACTCAAAGCTTAGTGGTTTCAAAGAACAAATAATTTATTATTGCTAAGATTTTTTGCATTGGGAATTTGGGCATGGCTATGTGTCCTCTATCTCAAGGATTCTCATAGGATAGACAAGTCATCTAACTGGGTTCACTCAGGTGGTAGGGGACAGAATTCATTTCCTCATTGGCTGTCGTACTAAAACCTTAAGTTCCTTTTCATGTGAGTCTCTCTGCATAGTGCAGTTTACAACACGGTGAGGAGAGTTCACATTAATTCTAAGCAAGATAGGGTGCCCTGGGAGGCCAAGAAATGGATTTTATCCTTTTGGAACCAAATCTTGGAAGTGATGTCATCTTTTCCATATTCTGTTTTGTGAATACAGGTTACTAAGTCCAGCACACACTAAAGAAAAAAAAAAGAAAACCATTGGTATGAATCACTGGAAGCCATTTAAGGGGCTCTTTAAAAAAATCAATGGTTTTCTTGAGACAAAAACAATCTCTCTGCCCCGGCTACTCTAGACACTGAAATTTTTCACATTGTTTTGAGAAAAAAACAGATTTCTTTTTCTTGACCCTTTTCAGCAAATTATGTCAAATGTAAATGTGTTTTTCAGGTAGCTACCCTTCAGAGCACCTGTTAAAATACAGCCCATTTGGATTATACACGTGACAGAGATGACAATTTTATTCAGGAGTTGATAAGTACAGGAAAAGTATTAATATTGTTGGAGTATTTTAAATACTAATAGATTCTCCCATGGAGACAAAGTCAACCTGAAGATAATTAAGACCTAGGGGAGAAAAGAAAACTATAGGAGAGTGGGAGGGAAAGAAAACAGGATTTTGTCTAGCATACTTGTCCTAAGATTTCCAGGACCATGGGTTCCCATGAATTTCCTGAAACTACACACTGGCTGTGTATGCCCTCCTTCTGCTTAAGGGATGTCTGTTTATTTCCCTTCATATACATAGCATGGAGTCAATCAAATGTCTTAATTACTTAAAGTCCTCTCAAGCTCAATCTATATTTCTTTTTTAGCCAATCCTCCACATAAGCTTTTCCCATTCCAGTAAAACTGATATGATGAATTGAGAAATGTCCCTGATGAAAAATGCTATGCCTCTCATTTGTATTTACATACTGCATTTTGAATCCAACTTGGTCTTTCTGTATTACAAGACTAGTCCCTCAAGTTGGCATGGTTTTAATAGTGTATTCTACTGACTTGAAAATTAATGCTGTAGTATTAAAGCTTCTCAGTTATCATTCCTTTAGACTATTTATATCATATTTTGACTGTTTATGTCTCATTTTCCAGATAAGTCTTAAGTATTTTGAGAGAAAGGGACTTGCCAAATGCCTTTTCAGAAGTTTCAGAGTTTTGAGTACTATCACTGATGAGAAGTTTAGGAATGATCAGTATAAACAAATAATACCAAACACAAAAATAACAGTGTAGCTAAAATGGACTTACATACTTTAGCAGCAAAGGTTGGAAAATTTTAATCTTGACATCTGTTATATATTATTTAAAAAACATACCCTGATTAATGTTAAAAGACATCACAGAATGGGGGGAAACCCTCAAAAACTAAATAGATACTCAATATATAAGTAACTTCAATCATCTAGAAGACAGATAAAAATAAAATGACTATATCGAGTAATATAATCACTTTGTTTTTTATTTGCTTTTCACACATAGGAAATGTTACTGAACAGTAACTGTCTGGAAATTATATTCAATCATACTTGCCACTCAAGGAACTGAAAATTTAAACAAATTTGATCCAATGACCTGCATTGGTTTGGCAAAACCTTTAAAAATTATAAGCCTCAAGTGTTGGCAAAGATGATAGATACATTAAGTTTCTTGGATGACTGGTAAAAATAATTTGGCACAGTTATTTTGGAAAAGAATTTGGCAGAATGTCATTCAAATGGGAAACTAAAATATGTATCTATTTTGACTGAACAATTCTACTTCTGGTTATGCAAGAAGAATTGACATATGATCAAGAAGGCCCCCAAAAAGGAACATTTTAACAATCTCATCTGTGTAATAACTGTAAACAGCTGATAAGAAATTGGTGTTTCTTTTTGTTCTAGTAAGATAACATTGGGGGGGCTGGGCAGGTGGTTCAGTGGTAAAGTGCTTGCCTTGCATGCATGAGGCCCTGGGTTCGATTCCTCAGCACCATGTAAGCAGAGAAAAGCCAGAGGAGGCTGTGGCTCAAGTGGTAGAGTGCTATTCTTGAGCTGAAGAGCTGTGGGACAGCCCAGGCCCAGAGTTCAGGCCCCATGACTGACAAAAAAAATCAACAATAAAATTATTTGAGTGCCTTATCAGTTATAAATATGAAAGGGTTTATTACACAATAATAAGAGAACATCACTGAAGCTTTGTCTAAGTGACTGTTATGATGACATACCCACATAAACCTCCAAACATCAAAACATCCCAAATATTTATATTGTCTTAAGTTCTATATTGAATGGGAAATCATGAGGAGGGAAGAGACATGGTTAACTATATGGGGACTTTGCCCTGTGTCCTAATAAGTATGTGATCAAATAGCCACATGCTCACATTCTCACATGTATACCCCCAAAAGATAAAAATATACACACAGTAAAAGGGGGTTGAGATTTAGAGACCATTCTAAAGCACTCCAGTTTTATTTTCTATTTTGGAAACACAATGTAGCAATTAAATCCACATGCAAATCCATGTAACAAAAATAAAATACAATTGATTTAGAAACAATGAAGATATAAGTAAGTAATTAACTAGATACATTGCTTCTAGTAAACATATATCAAAATGCCTGTTGCTCATTTTCCTCTCAGGTATGCCCATGGAAGATCACCCAGAAGTTTCCAGAAAGCAGGAAAAGTAGGGATGCTCACATCAGATTTTATGCCAGCAGCCAAGACATCTAAGGTTCGTGATAACTGTTCATGATTCTGGCTTCACACAGTGGTTTCCTAGGGGAGAGACAGAGCATGGAAATGTAGCCTCTTGACTGTTAGGGACAATATTCTCCAGCAGAATTCATCGTATCTAGTAACTAACTAGAAATTTGGCTTCTTTTTTCAGAAACATACCAGGAATGCTGTCCTTTAAATTAAAGATCAATTTTTAAAGCTTTGTAGAAGCCGGGTGCTGGTGGCTCATGCCTGTAATCCTAGCTACTCAGGAGGCTGAGATCTGAGGATCATGGTTCAAAGCCAGCCCAGGCAGGAAAGTCCATGAGATTCTTATCTCCAATTAACCACCAGAAAACCTAAAGTGGCGCTGTGGCTCAAGTGGTAGAGAGCTAGTCTTGAGGTAAAGAGCTGAGGGACAGCACCCAGGCCCAGAGTTCAAGCTCCATGACCGACAAAAAAGCCAAACTTGTAGAATAAAATAACGTCCTTTCAGTAAATGATAAAAAAAAAAGATTTATTCTTTTTGCTAACTAAATTCCCAATATTCCCATTGTTTGCTAAAACAAACACACACATTCTCTCTCTCTCTCTCTCTCTCTCTCTCTCTCTCTCTCTCTCTCTCTCTCTCTCTCTCTCTCTCTCTCTCACACACACACACACACACACACACACACACACACAGAGAGAGAGAGAGACACAGACACGGTTATAGGGTCAATGGTTATCTTTATTTTCCTCCTGAAAATGATTATATTAATTTTTAAACTTTTATATGACAATATATTAAACCATGTGTTCAAAGCCCTTTAGATGTTGTTAATCACAAGTTAATTTATTGTTTAGAAGGTTCCTGCTCTTCCTGCTCATACAAGGTTGCCCATGGCTCATTATAATTAGATATATAATGTATCATTTTTGCCAACAGTTATTTTTAAATATAGGGAATTGATTTATACTAGACCCATTTTTTTTTATTGTGAGAATACCGTACAGAGAAGTTACAATTACATGGGCAAGATAACGAGTACATTTCTTATCAAGCATTGTTGCCTCCTCTTTGTTTCCCCTTCCCATCCCTTCCCATACTCCCCCCACTTCTCCCCACCCGATCCTCCCCCCCACCAAAGTTGTAAAGTTTGTTTTTCAACATAATGACTTGTACATCTCATTGTTGCAATTGTAAAAAAATCAGTTCCTTAAATGTTGAAAAATGATTCCGCTTTATGACCTTCATTCTTTTTAAAAAATAATAGCTCATGCTTTATGAAAGTGTTAAGCATATGCTTTTAAATATACTGCTATTTCTCAGGTCTTTAAAATAATTAATATCCTTCCATATTTCCTGAGTGGGAGATACAGATGGAGTCCTCTTCATTATATTTATAGTATCAACAAAGAATTAAGCCTCTTCCCAACTGTGGACTTCAAGTATGAAATCTCTCTCTCTTTCTCTCCTTATATTTTCTTCCCTTCTCTCTCTCTTTTTTTTTTTGCGGGGGGGAGGGGTCCGGTCATGGGGCCTGAACTCTGGGCCTGGGCACTGTCCCTCAGCTCTTCAGCTCAAAGCTAGCACTCTACCACTTGAGCCACAGCACCACTTCCAGCTTTTTTTCTTTTTGCTTATGTGGTGCTGGGGAATGGAACCCAGGACCTCATGCATGCAAGGCAAGCGCTCTACCACTGAGCCACCTTCCCAGCCCTCCCTTCTCTCTTTTCTTTCCCTGTCTCTATCTCTTTCTTTAGATATGAAAAAAATATATAAGTTGTTGTCCTAAGCTTCAAATATTTACATCTGAAATGTCCTAATGCTCAAGTATCTCTATGGTATTTAAGAATCCGAGTAAAACCATTAAGGGGCAAAAATAATTCTTTCAGTTTAAAATATTCTGTTGATTAATAATTACTTATATAGGGAATTTCAAAAGGTATAATTTAGTAAAGATATAACCAGTATGGATTTAAAGCAACAAATGTTACTGCTGACCCTCTGTCTTGATTTATTTTTTCCAAAGGAGCTGTTTCTAGTTGACATCTATAAAATTTACCAACAGAATTTATAAAACTTAACCTTCACCATGAAGGAAATGTGTTTCAGCAAAGCGCCTGTTTGTCATTTATAACTTTGGCAGTACCATAGCCATCTGAATTCTATCAAAGGAGACGCCAGGATCTGACTAACCTTGGCTATCTCTTCCAACTATGTAACAGGCCTTGGTTTGATAAATTCCTTATTGAAACTTCCACTTAATGAATCTCAAGAAGGCCTAAAAACTCCTTCAGAACTGTGAGTTTCCCACAAAGTATCCATTTCCTTTCTCTGAGCACAGATAATAAGCAATATGAATTTATATTTATGCAAAAATACAATTTATACATAGATGGCAAATGTTCAATTGTTCTATAACATGGATACTGAAGAAGAACATCTTATAAATGGATTTGTCACAAAATAGTATTATGTGTGGGTACTACTGCATATATACCTTTATGTACTGTGTGACTATTTTAGTGAGAATAATAGGACTGAAGAGTTCTATGAGGATTTGTGTAGCTACATCCACACCAAGACCAATTTAGGATTATGAATCAAGACTTTCAGTTAGTTCTCTAAAGGCAATATCTATAACTTCAATGAACCTATCACATTTTTGTCAATTATGTACTGACTAGGGTGAATTAAAAAAAAATTGGCAGTCAGTATTACAGTTAACACAGTTAACTATATAGCATATTATAACATATAACATAGTTAACTATATAGTATATTATGGTTAACGATATCATAGTTAACAATGCTTGGATGGCATTCCTATCACTTGAGCCATGCCTGGAAACCTGTTTTTTTTTTTTTTTTTTGGTCCGGTTGTGGGGCCTGAACTCTGGGCCTGAGCACTGTCCCTCAGCTCTTCAGCTCAAGGCTAGTGCTCTACCACTTGAGCCACAGCGCCACTTCCGGCTTTTTTCCTTTTGCTTATGTGGTGCTGAGGAATCGAACCCAGGGCCTCAGGCATACAAGGCAAGTGCTCTACCACTGAGCCAACTTCCCAACCCTGGAAACCTGTTTTTATTGTTGTTATTTTGGGGTATGGAATCTCAATGGACTTTTATGCCCAGTCTTACTTCAAACCTATGTCTCCTGGATCTCAGCTTCCAGAGTAGCAAGGAATCCAGACATGAGCTACCAGCATCCAGCTTAATTTAAGAAGTGGAAAATGAGTTCAGTGGTAAAACATGTGTACAGCAAGTATGAGGCCTCAGGTGCAGTCTTCAGAACCAAAGTAAACCAAAATGAAAATAAAGAGAAATAAAGTAACTTAGGATGTGAGTGCCACCAAATAATATCTAGCCACCAAATTTAATTTATACATTTAATTATACATTATGATGGCTTAATGAATCTTATTTGTAAGAGCTACACAGAACACCACAGCTGATTTTAAGTATGTATGGTAGATTGGCTGTGTTAATATCTCAAGTTTTCCACACTTTTTGGAACCTACACACTTTGTCCTTGACTCAAGGGAGCTTTGAGATAGTACCTGGATTGTCTACTTTGTTCTTGGATATTTCTGCCATTACCAAAATAGTCTTTAGATTTACCTATAGTTCACACATGTAAACTAGATACGCGTTTTCCCACTGAAATCATGCTAGATCATCCAATCCCCAACTAGCTCTAAAACTGGCATCAGATAAGTGAATGAGCCTGGTCAAGATCAACAGCATAGGTAACCTGAGCTACAGATTCACGAGAAATAAGTGACAGTTTCAGTCCACTGCGATTGGGAGTAATTTGTTACACAATGTTAAGTAGTACAGCAACTGATGAGATTACAGTAATGAATTACCAGTTGTGAGTTAAGTAAGTGAGAGCTGATAGTAAGGAATGTCTTTGAATATGTGTGAAGAAAATGACCGTATTGGCCTTAAAATAGCAAATACTCATGCAACACCTTTCCAGGTTGACAGGAAATTTGTGATAAGACAAAGTTCAAGCAAGATTTACTAATTGGCATTTTTATTGATTTCAATTATAAAGGTAATCATAACTCCTTTTAGCAGTTTTCTGAAAATCTCTGTGATTATCACTCATTGTAATAAAGAAAATAATGATCACAAACACAAATATTTTTTATTTTTAATACTATTTATTTTGAAAAATAATATCCCAAAAAAGCAAACAGAGAAAACGTCTTTTGATAACCAAAGAATAATCCATATGTTTAATTTTGTAAAGGTAATAAGAATTAAGGGAATTAAATAAAAATTTTGTATATATAATTTATAGATATTATATATACTCTATAAAATATAACAAATTTTACTTATATATACACAAGTATATATACATATACATAAAATTATATATATATATGTACACACATTTTACTTATATAATTGGTATGTGTGTTCTATTTGGGAAAGCCTGGGTTTTTACAATATTGGGTTACAAAAACTGAAAAGAAGACTGCCCATGTAAATGATAGCTCTCCTCAGTTTAGTAAAATTTTCTAGTATGGTAACAATTGATTTAGTATAATATTACCTATATTAATTTGATTGGAAATGTGTGAATAGCATACAATTTTGATATACTACTGAAATTACATTGGAATTTGACTTCTAAAGGAGATCTACTACCAAAGTTTTGTGGCCTCATGCTGGACACACATTTGAGCATTCTGGACTTGTGGTACATTGGTAGTCCATGAAGTGGCTTGAAGCCTTAGTCCTGGTAACTGATAATCATGAGGTCTTAAAGTCTAGTTTGGATCTTCCTGTTGTTGCTTCTTGGTTTGAAATGAGCTTTCTTTTGAGAGGTCCTCTACTCTCTGGCTGATTCTGCTGATCTATTCTGTGGCTGAAATCCTCCACACTGTCTCTGTGATCAGATTGAATATAAAATGTCTTTCTTTAATCTTCCAGTTATTTGTAGGACCTAGGCCTTCTTTCCAAAAACCTTGTCACTGTCAAAGTAACAATTTCATGTATCCAGCTTTTCAACATTTCCAGACTCTTCCTTTCCCTAAATGATCAATGAAACACAAAGAAACATGGAGGAATAGTACTAATATTTTTCTCCTTTCTCTCCTCTCTATTTCCTTCCTTCCTTTCTTCCTTCCTTCCTTCCTTCCTTCCTTCCTTCCTTCCTTCCTTCCTTAATTCCTTCCTTCCTTCCTTCCTTCCTTCCTTCCTTCCTTCCTTCCTTCCTTCCTTCCTGTCTCTGTCTGTCTGTCTGTCTGTCTGTCTGTCTGTCTGTCTGTCTGTCTGTCTGTCTCTCTCTCTCTCTCTCTCTCTCTCTCTCTCTCTCTCTCTGCCCACTCTTGGTGGCCCAAGTCGACAAGCTTGACTTTGTATTTGCTAAATAAATGTCTGTTTTTCCAAGAAGAACTCACTTCTCATATTTACATTTCCTCATTCCAGCTCTCATTTCCCAAGTCATGTGTGCATTGAAATATTTCAGTAAAAGTGTGTACATGCATGCATGCTCACATGCACACACACACACACACACACACACACACATGTTAACAGATGCCTCACTGTATGTTGAGTTAGTTTTATTTTTTCCAACTTCTAGAGAACGATTTAAAACCCTTTGGGAAGATCTAAAAATAGTCAAAATTAGAAGGAAATTGTAGAGAGGACACATCAGAAGTCCAGCAAAAGCTCATGCTGTTGAAAGGTTGCTTCTGTTCTGTCCAGATATTTTCATTACTTTCCTTTTCTATTTTCAAAATGCCTGAAAACCTCAAAGTATCCAAGGCAAGGTATTGATACCTGTTTTTACAGGTAAGGAAGAAGAGACCTTCAATTGTTGGCATATATTCACAGTCACTTAGCTTCAGAAAAATACCTTAGATTGCAAATCCGTATCTCCCTTACACAAAGCCCCTGTCCATACATGCTGCATTCTGCTACTTAATTTGGTCAAATATGCTGAATTATAAAACATAAACTTTTTAAAATGATAATCCATTTTCTTAAGTGCCTTAGTCATACAGTACTAGATTAATCAAAACCCTTGGCATGTGAAACTCATGGGCGGCCTACTTATGTATATAGTTTTATTTGGTTGTTTAATCTTATATAGCATCCTATACACTCATTGTCAACTATCAAAGATAAAAAAATTACCAGCGATGCATTCTTTTACCCTTACCTCTCATCTGTTGATACTAATCATCCTGAAACTTCTGTGCATAATTTCCTCTGGTGATTTAATATCTAAAGGCTATTTCTTACACTTGTTTTATTATTTACATAAGATGGCTGACTCTGCCAAGCAGACACTCTGAAAACATTACAGGATGGAATAGGAGAAACCTTAGGTCTCCTTGGCACAGGCTGAAATTTTCTTAATAGAGACCCAGAAACACAACAAATCAAAGAAAGGTTGGACAAATGGGATTGCATGAAATTGCAGAGCTTCTGCATGGCAAAGGACATAGCTAGCAAGATCAATAGAAAGTCCACGGATTGGGAGAAGATCTTCACTAGCCATACAACAGACAAGGGTCTCATATCTAAAATATACTTGGAACTCAAAAAATTAAATCCCCCAACAACAAATCTTCAAAGAAACAACTGCCCAATAAATAAGTGGGCTAAAGACTTAAAGAGAAACTTCTCTGAAGAGGAAAGAAGGATGGCCAATAGACACATGAAGAAATGTTCAACCTCCCTCGCCATAAAAGAAATGCAAATCAAAACAACATTGAGATACCACCTCACCCCAGTTAGAATGGCTATAATCAAGAACTCTAATAACAACAGATGCTGGAGGGGATGTGGACAGAAAGGAACCCTACTGCATTGTTGGTGGGAGTGTAAACTTGTTCAACCACTTTGGAAAGCAGTATGGAGGTTCCTCAAAAGACTCCTCATAGAGCTCCCCTACCCAGCAATCCCACTTTTGGGCATTTACCCAAATGTTCACAAATAAGACCATACTAAAGCTACCAGCACAACTATTTTTATTGCAGCATTATTTACCATAGCTAAGACATGGAACCAACCCAGATGCCCCTCAGTAGATGAATGGATCAAGAAAATGTGGTATATATACACAATGGAATTCTATGCCTCCATCAGAAAGAATGACATTGCCCCATTTGTTAGGAAATGGAAAGGCTTGGAAAAAACTATATTAAGTGAAGTAAGCCAGGCCCAAAGAAACATAGGTCCCATGGTTTCCCTTATTTGCAATAACTAGTATATGTCTGAGACAAGAAAAAAAGGTCAGATAAGTTGATGTTAGGGAAACAAGTGAAGTAAGCCAGGCCCAAAGAAACATAGGTCCCATGGTTTCCCTTATTTGCAATAACTAGTATATGTCTGAGACAAGAAAAAAAGGTCAGATAAGTTGATGTTAGGGAAATGAACCCTAAGATATGCACTCAAATGTTTTTTTTTTCTTTCATGCGATTGTTTCTAACACATTTATAAGATTATTTCTTTGTTGCTTTGTGTGTCTCTCCCCCATGGTATAACCCCTGCTTTCACTGTATTTGATGTTGGTATAATTTGTGGAGGGGAAGGGAAAAAAACAAATCGTTTAAATAGAGATACAGGTGGACCCATTGCAACAATGAGATGTATAATTTGTTATGTCGAAAACGAACTTTACAACTTTGGTGGAGGGGGGGAGGAGGATTGGGTAGAAGGATTGGGGGGAGGATGGGTAGAAATGGGAAGGGGAAACAAAGGAGGAGGCTACAATGCTTGATAAGAAATGTACTCATTGCATCCTACCCAACCCATTTCCTGCATTGTGATTAGGACATAGTTAACTCTCCCTGTGCCTCCTCACACCAATCTATTCCTATTTTTTACCCACATCTCTCCCTAATCCTAATAATTTCTGGTTTTCCAAATTCTTTTCTGCGGTTTGAAGTACTTTAACATATAGTTGTTTGATGTTGAATAGATGTATCTGTTGAACTAGATTGTATCTGTAGACTATTGACTGTACAAATGCAAACTTTGGTTGATGGTTGCCTTAAGTTAGTGTTCTAGCATAAAACTGGTGCAATCTTCATCTCAAATGGGCCGAGTAAGCAGGAAAAACACAAGAAAAATGGCAAATTCGGGTATCTCAATTCCCAATCTTGATAATCAGGGATTAGAACAGATAAAGAATAATCCAGAGGAGAGTTCCCAAATAGCTCTACAAACACTAATAGCAAACATGATAAATGAGAAGTTCGACAATGTACAAAGGACTCTGCATGAGCGTGATAGGGAGAGAGAGGAGGCATCCCAGAAGTTTATACAGGAATATCATAAGCGTGAGGAAGCTACTCAAAAACTGATACAGGATTTGCGTGAACAACTTGAGAATGCTCAAAGAGAAAGGGAGGAATGGCGTGAGCAGGCAGAGAACACTCAAAGAGAACTGCAGGATTCCCACGAACGGTAAGAAAGAGAACTGCAGGAATCCCACAGACAGGAAGAAGCTAATCAAAGAGTAATTCAGGAATTGAGAGACCAGGTAGAGAATACACAAAGATCACTAAAGGCATTCATGGAATCCATTAACAAAGAGCTGAAGGAAGTCAGGGAGACCACAAAGGGAATGCTGAATGGAAACCAACAGAAGGAATGGGAGTCCAAAGAAACCATAACCAATCAACTAAGTGATTTGAGAACAAACACTGAACACCAAATTAAGGAAGTAAAGAAATTCATACAAGACCTAAAACAGAGCTTCAGCAAAGAACTTGAAGCCATCAAAGCTGACCAATTAGAAGGAAAAGAGATAAAAAACAAAGTAGAGAGTCTTGACAGCAGGTTAGACCATGCAGAAGATCGAATCTCAGGGATTGAAGACAGCCTAGATATTATAGAGAAAGAACATACAACCATCCAAGACAATTCCAAGAAATATGATAGGTCTATCCAACACCTGGAAGACACCATCAGAAGGCCCAATCTAAGGATAATGGGTGTAGAGGAGCACCTAGAAACAGAAGTTAATGGTCTAGGAAATTTGTTTAACAGGATCCTAGCAGAGAACTTCCCAAACATACAAAAAGATAGGCCTATTCAGATACAAGAAGCTTTTAGAACCCCAAATAGACCAGACCAGAATAGGACATCCCACGGTCACATTATAATCCACACAGGATCAACCCAGACCAAGGAAAAGATCCTTAAAGCTGTCAGGGAGAAAAGGGTAATCACCTACAAAGGGAAACCAATTAGAATTACCTCAGATTTCTCAGCAGAGACAATCAAAGCAAGAAGAGCCTGGAATGACGTATGCCATGCCCTAAAAACAAATAATTATCAACCAAGAATACTGTACCCAGCTAAACTCTCCTTCATAACTGAAGGCCAAATAAAAACCTTCCATAGCAAAGAAAAATTGAAACAATACATCTCCACCAAACCAGCCCTACAAAAGATTCTTAAAGATGTCCTACACATAGAAAACCAACAAAACCGCAACAAAGGCCAAGAAACTGCACCCAAACTGAGAATCCAAGAACCTTGGGAAGAACCCAGTTTTCGCAGCCCCCAAGAAGGTGGATAACATGGCAGGAACTCCCAAATACCTCTCAGTACTATCTATTAACGTTAACGGACTGAACTCTCCAATTAAGCGACATAGACTGTCTAGTTGGATTAAAAAACAAGACCCTTCTATCTGCTGCCTGCAGGAGTCACATCTTGCCCGTAAAAACAAACACATCTTCAATGTTAAAGGCTGGAACAAAATCTACCAAGCAAACGGCCCTCATAAACAGGCGGGAGTTGCAATCCTAATATCAGATAAAATAGACTTCAAACTAAAATTCGTGAGAAGAGATAAAGAAGGTCGCTACATACTAATTAAAGGATCTCTCCTTCAGGAGGATATTACAATTCTAAATATCTATTCGCCAAACAATGGAGCACCCAAATTTATCAAAGAAACACTACTTTCCCTCAAATCCCAGATAGATCCAAAGACATTAATTGTCGGGGATTTTAACACACCACTCTCCCCACTAGATAGATCAACTCGGCAAAAACTCAACAGAGAAACTGCAGATCTAAACAGCTGCATAGATCAACTAGACTTAACAGACATTTACCGAACATTTCACCCAGCAGCATCAGAATACACGTTCTTCTCAGCAGCACATGGAACGTTTTCTAAAATAGACCACATTTTAGGCCACAAAGCAAACTTGTCTAAATTCAGAAACATTGAAGTTATACCTTGCATTCTCTCTGATCACAAGGGAATAAAATTAGAACTCAACACCAAAAGCCACCAAAGAAAGTCCGGTATCACATGGAGGCTGAACAACACACTGCTGAATCATGAGTGGGTCATGGAAGAGATTAGAAAGGAAATTCAAATGTTCATGCTATTCAACAAAAATGAACACACAAACTACCAGCTCCTCTGGGACACAGCAAAGGCAGTACTCAGAGGCAAGTTTATAGCTCTGAGCTCCTACATCAACAAATTGGAGAGATCGGAAACTAACAATTTAATGACACATCTAAACCTCCTTGAAAAAGAGCAGCAAGATAAACCCCAATCCAGTAGACGGAAAGAAATAATCAAAATTAAATCAGAATTAAATGAATTAGAATCCAAAAAAACTATAGAAAGAATCAACAAAACAAAGAGTTGGTTCTTCGAAAAACTTAACAAAATTGACAGACCCTTAGCAAATCTAATCAGAAAAAGGAGAGAACACACCCAAATTAATAAACTCAGAGATGAGAATGGAAACATCACCATAGAAACAACCAAGATTCAGAACATTATAAGGGAATACTTCTCAAAACTTTATGCTAATAAGTTTGAGAACTTGACAGAAATGGACCTTTTCCTAGCAAATATTGACATGCCAAAACTAAACCAAGATGAGTTAAACCAGCTTAACAGGCCCATATCAAGCATTGAAATAGAAACAGCAATAAGAGACCTCCCAGCTAAGAAAAGTCCAGGACCAGATGGTTTTACAGCGGAATTTTACAAGGCCTTCAAAGCAGAGCTCACACCAATACTCCTCCAACTCTTTAATGAAATTGAAAGAGAAAGCTCACTACCGAACACATTCTATGAAGCCATCATAACCCTCATCCCAAAACCAGGCAAGGACTCATCAAAGAAAGAGAACTATAGACCCATTTCTTTGATGAACATTGATGCAAAACTTCTCAACAAAATTTTGGCCAATCAACTTCAACAATTCATCCAAAAAATCATACACCATGATCAAACAGGATTCATTTGAGGGATGCAAAGCTGGTTCAATATACGCAAATCAATTAATATTATTCATCACATCAACAGGAGCAAGAATAAGAACCACATGGTTATCTCAATAGATGCAGAAAAAGCATTTGACAAGATCCAACACCCCTTTATGATGAAGGTTCTGGAAAAATTAGGAATCCATGGAACATTCCTCAATACAATAAAGGCTGTCTATGACAAACCTACAGCCAGCATTATACTCAATGGTGAAAAACTAAAGCCATTTCCTCTTAACTCAGGAACGAGACAAGGATGCCCACTCTCTCCACTTCTCTTCAATCTAGTATTAGAATGTCTAGCTACAGCAATAAGACAAGATGCAGACATAAAGGGGATCCAAATAGGGAAAGAAGAAATAAAACTCTCCCTCTTTGCAGATGACATGATCTTGTATTTAAAGAATCCCATGGACTCCACTCCCAAATTACTCAAGCTGATTCAAAACTTTGGCAAAGTAGCAGGTTATAAAATTAACCCCCAAAAATCAATGGCTTTTCTATATGCCAACAATGAGAAAAGTGTGGCTGAAATTAGGAAAGCAACTGCATTTGTAATAGCCCCACAAAAAATAAAATACCTAGGAATTAACTTAACCAAAGAAGTGAAGGACCTCTATGATGAAAACTTTAAAATCTTGAAAAAGGAAATCAATACAGAACTTAAAAAATGGCAAAACCTCCCATGCTCCTGGATTGGCAAGATTAACATCGTGAAAATGGCAATACTTCCCAAGGCTATCTACAAATTCAACGCGATACCTATCAAAATTCCACCCTCATTCTTCAAGGAAATAGAGGAGGCAATCCAAAAATTCATATGGAACAATAAAAGACCCCGAATAGCAAAAACGCGCCTCAATGGAAAGAACACTGCTGGAGGAATATCAATACCAAATTTCAAACTCTACTATAAAGCCATAGTAATCAAAACAGCTTGGTATTGGCATAAGAACAGACCTCAGGACCAATGGAATAGAATTGAAAACCCAGAAATGAACCTACAGACCTATAGCCATCTAATCTTCGATAAGGAAGCTAAAACAATAGAATGGAAGAAAGACAGCCTCTTCAGTAAATGGTGCTGGCAAAATTGGTTAACTACATGTAGAAAACTAAAGCTAGATCCTTATATATCACCCTGCACCAGAATCAACTCCAAATGGATCAAAGACCTTGAACTCAAAGCAGACACTCTGAAAACATTACAGGATGGAATAGGAGAAACCTTAGGTCTCCTTGGCTCAGGCTGAAATTTTCTGAATAGAGACCCGGAAGCACAACAAATCAAAGAAAGGTTGGACAAATGGGATTGCATACGGTTGCAGAGCTTCTGTAGGGCAAATGACATAGCTAGCAAAATCAATACAAAGCCCACCGATTGGGAGAAGATCTTTACTAGCCATACAACGGACAAGGGTCTCATATCTAAAATATACTTGGAACTCAAAAAATTAAACCACCCAACAACAAATCCTCAAAGAAACAACTGCCCAATAAATAAGTGGGCGAAAGACTTAAAGAGAAACTTCTCTGAAGAAGAAAGAAGGATGGCCAATAGACACATGAAGAAATGTTCAACATCCCTAGCCATAAAAGAAATGCAAATCAAAACAACATTGAGATATCACCTCACTCCAGTTAGAACAGCAAAAATCAAGAACTCTAACAACAACAGATGCTGGAGGGGATGTGGACAGAAAGGAACCTTACTTCATTGTTGGTGGGAATGTAAACTTGTTCAACCACTTTGGAAAGCAGTATGGAGGTTCCTCAAAAGACTTCAAATAGATCTCCCCTATGATCCAGCAATCCCACTTTTGGGCATTTACCCAAATGTTTACAAACAAGACCACACTAAAGCTACCAGCACAACTATGTTTATTGCAGCATTATTTACCATAGCTAAGATATGGAACCAACCCAGATGCCCCTCAGTAGATGAATGGATCAAGAAAATGTGGTATATATACACAATGGAATTCTATGCCTCCAGCAGAAAGAATGACATTGCCCCATTTGTTAGGAAATGGAAAGGCTTGGAAAAAATTATATTAAGTGAAGTAAGCCAGGCCCAAAGAAGCATAGGTCCCATGGTTTCCCTTATTTGCAATATCTAGTATAGGTATGAGTCAAGCAGAAAAGGTCAGATAATGTGATGTTAGGAAAATGAACCCTTAAATATGTATTTTAATGTTTTCGTTTCTTTCATGCAGATGTTTC
This sequence comes from Dipodomys merriami, assembly GCF_024711535.1. Taxonomy (NCBI): domain Eukaryota; kingdom Metazoa; phylum Chordata; class Mammalia; order Rodentia; family Heteromyidae; genus Dipodomys; species Dipodomys merriami. Next base: position 63,757,472 of record NW_027206290.1, read on the forward strand.
TAACGCATTTATAAGATTATTTCTTTGTTGCTTTGTATGTCCCTCCCCCACAGTGTAACCCCCGCTTTCACTATATTTGAAGTCAGTATAACATGTGGAGGAGATGGGGGCAAACAAGTCGTTTAAGGATTCAGGTGGACCTGTTGCAACAATGAGAAGTACAAAATGTCATGTCAAAACCAGCTTTACAATGTCGGTGGGGGATTTGATGTCAGTATAACATGTGGAGGAGATGGGGGCAAACAAGTCGTTTAAGGACTCAGGTGGACCTGTTGCAACAATGAGAAGTACAAAATGTCATGTCAAAACCAGCTTTACAATGTCGGTGGGGGGGGAGGGGGGTATAATTGGGTGGGGGGAGGGGGGAGGCTGGGAAGGGAGGTGAAGGGTAAACAAAGGAGGAGGCTGCAATGCTTGGTAAGAAATGTATGCGTTATCCTGCCCATGTAATTGTAGCCCCTCTGTACAGTATGTTCTCAAATAAAATAAAATAATATTAAAAAAAAAAAAGAAATGTACTCATTATCTTGCCCATGTAATTGTAAGCCCTCTGTACAGTATTTTCACAATAAAAAGAAAGAAAGAAAGAAAGATGGCTGACTCTGGAACACAAGACATGAACTGGGACAATGTCAAGTCCTGTCATGTCCCTAGATTCCTTCCCCCACCTATAGAAGCTCTGGTTGTCAAAATCTTTCTACTTCTATGTGCTCCATTCCTAGCAAAAACACATCTGTAGTAATCTTCAAAAATCACTATTCTTGAGAAAAGCTGTAGTCAATAACTGATTGTCACAGAAAATAAAGTCATTTCTTTGTCTTAAGGTGGGGCCAGCTCTGAGGAGTAAGCTAAACTCCACAGCACTCCTCAGCCAGGCACCACTGGGACATCACTTGAACTTGTTTTGCTGCTGACCTTTCCTTCCTTTTTCTACCTCATCCTCACTGGCCTCATGTGGAACACTCAGTATTGATCACTTTCATGTGTTCTTTGGTTTGTGGGCTTGTTTCTGGAGCATACAATTTAAATACCCACATTCTAGATTTGAATTGATTCTCATTTTGAATTAGAATGTCATTCAATGTCAGTTGATTGGCCCTCTGTCATTTGCTGATTTTACTAATAAATCACAGATGAGGTTCTTATCTTTATGCATGGTCTTTGTGCCATAAAGAACAAAAAAACCCAAACTGCCAATGGTATCAGGAGAGAAGCCTTATAATCACTACTTCAATGGTGTATTGTCCATTCTTTGATAAGTGTTTCTTTGCTGCTAGACAGTTATCGGGGTTCATTACAATTTGTATATGATTGAAACAGTAGTTTTAAACCAATGAGATATAAATCACAGGATGTGAATAATATCATTGACAGATTTAGAATACATTTATGGCTCACTTTTTCCCTGTTTATCCTTCAGAAACATAGTAAAGTAATCATGGAAACATAATGATAACAGAACTAAATAAAAAGAGGAGCTACTATCCTTTTTATTCATCAGATTAAGTATCACAATGTAAAATCCCATAAGATCTGATGATATTTCACTTTTAAGACTGACCTTAGGCAACAAATGTTGAAAGGTAACTGGAGGTTTGGAATGAGATTTTCTTCTGTTGTTTGTGTTTCCCCTGAATATGTAAAACTGGCCACAGAACAAAGACACAACAAATGACATAAAATAATTTTTAATTTTCAAAAGCAGTGTCTGTTTTGGATTCTTATTCTTTCCATAAATTTGAGAATGGGCTATAAATTATGGATAATTGAAACTAATTTAATGAAGACTGTTTTCCTCTCTGTTCAGAAGAGTTGCTGTACCCCTGAGGGTAATAATGCCTGCTCTCAATCTCATCTCCTTTTTACATTCACAGCACAGATGTCTCATTTTTCCTGTGCTTGTTTCTCCTTAGCTATAGCTTAAGAGGAAAAGGATGGTTTCTACATCCAGATTCAGCAGGTTTCAGAGATTCTCACCTTCTCCGTTTCATTTTCCATACAATGGAAAACTAATAATAGCAACTTGAAAAACCAAAACACTGGGAAGCACTTAAACAATTTTCTTTAAATAGGTTATACTCATAAAAATTACTAATATTTGAAACTGTTGCTTCATAATTTGATTGGGATTTATGTCGAAGCTAGAGAGATACTATTCCAATATGTGTGCAGGGATTTTAAATCAAGGTCCCATGATGTTGTTTTGTTTTCTTGTTTTTTATGGTGGGAGGTTGTGAAGGGCTGGCTGATACTGGAACTTGAATTCGGAGCTATGGACTTTCACTCCTTTATTTTGCTTGTGGCTCCTCCTTCCATTTCAAGTTTTTTTTGCTGGTATACTGGAAAGAAGAGTCTTGAAAACATGTCTGCCCAGGCTGGCTTCAAGCCATGATTGTCCAGGTCTCAGCCTCCTGAATAGTTAGGATTACAGATCTGAGACACCCATGCCCAGTGACATGAGTCCACTTTCTGATAGGCATATGCTTGATATTCCAGGGACAAGAAAAAAAACATCATACCTCTTTTTAAAGCTCGTCTCTTCACTCTTTTTGAAGACACAGAATCATATAAATCTCGGTCACTTTAATGGGCCTCCACTTTTTGTCACTGTGCAAGCTCATAACTACCTTTGTATATACTTAGGATAAGGGAACTGCAAAATGCTGGTTATAGAGTAACTTGGAAGCTTTATTCTATAAATAAGTATAACTTGGGATATATGATATTATGGATTTGAAAGAGGAAAACTTTAAAGTTCATTATATTGCTTTCTTAATAAAGTCATTAGTTTTTAGAAAATCATTGAAAAGTTGTTATTCTAAGACTGGCTCTTGTCTAATAGTTATGGAATCCAGAATCCATAAGTCATAATTAACTATAATCAGTGAAAGGTGTTTTCTCATATGTCCCTATAATATCTTCTGCCTTTATTTTATTTATATTGTCCTAATTTTAACATGGGATGAAGTAATTACTACCATTTCACACACTCAAAGTATAAATAATAATGCTACTAGGCATAATCAGAGATCATTCTTGTAAAATCTGATTTGTGATTCTCCCTAGGAACCCACTGGCTAAAAAAAAAATGAAGATTCAATAAAATGACTCTTAGTTGTCTCTCTGCCATCACCACTTACAGAATGCATTTTCTTTGGCTATTGTATTCCATACAAAATAAATTCTACTTTTCAGATATTTTTACATTTTATTGTGCTTTTCTCCATTTTGTTTAATAAATTTAATTATTGTGGTGATGAGGATTTAATCCAGGGCCTCATATATCTAGGCAAGTACTCTACCAGTAAGCTTTATCCCCAGCCTGTTACATTTAAAAATCACATTTAGTTGGCTTCAATTTAATTAAATTGTCCTATTACGAAACATCATTGACCATAAAACATAACATTATTTTTTAAGTGTTGGGGTGAGGATAAAGTTTGGCCTAAGTGTCTTCAGAGAAAATTGATAGATCTGTGGTTTAGTGGAAAATCTGCCATTGAATAGCACTGTCTCTAGTCATTCCTGTCACTTAACATGTGCATACATTCATACATTGCAGTGATGGTCAGAGATGAGCCTTAGCAATTACATGTAACTCATCTGTATTTGTTTGGGATCCTGTGTTAGCAGATTATGAGAGAATTATTTAAGAAGTTGACTTGGGAAGTGGTCCAAGAGGAACAATGATGGAGCATGAAGTAAGACTAGGTGAGAAGGAAGCTAATACCAGGAGAGTTATCAAGCAGGTCACCACTGCTGGACTCTAGAGCATTCTGGGAGCCAGTGTAGAACACACATTTAAGATTTATGCTCTCAGAAGCAACTTGATGTAAGACTCACCCTCCAACCTCCAATCAAAAGCCCATAACCCTCTCTAATGATGCTTCAGTATGTGATTATTGTTGAGTCACAAATTACAACTGGAAATACAATGAGCTTAAAGGAGTTATAAACTGTTGAATACCTTTTCAATAAGTTCCATCAAACAAGATTTTCACATAATAAGGAAGATTTCAATTCATAAAATCCAAGACATGATCAAAATGTTCATGCTTCTGAATATTTTCTGACACTTTAAACAACATATGCAATCAACTTGAATTTAAAAAATAGTGGAAACTCCGGTCACATGAAGAAACACCACAATGTCGCCCATTTCTACTACACACTTTGGTGGTTTATTTTAAAGAGGTTTGTTTACAACTTGCAGTGTTCAGTAAAGTGAGAAGTAAATTTGGAACTTCAGCAAAGTGAAAAATAAATTTTGAGCTACAGTAGAGTAAGAAATAAACTTTGACCTTCAGTAGAGTAAAAAATAACCTCTCATTTCTTTAAGCAAGCTCATGTAATATTTCCCATTCTCTTATCACATTCAGACATAGTGTGCCTGTAATCTATATAATGTGGGGTTGAAAATAACAGTACATACAAAGTATCCTAATTACATTTTTTTAAAAATAAGCTCATGCAACAAATACAAAACATTGGAGGGATTGTCTATTAAAAATTTCAAGATTGAATCTGAAAGTGGGAAAAGATTATGTAGTGAATACAGGACTAACACTAAAATATGGATATAAATGCCTTTCATCTGGAACTTGTTGAAAAGGAAGTTTTCATGCATAATGATTTTTACAACCTACCTTATTTGTTATTTTCTTTTATGATTTTTTTCCCTACTGGAGCCTTTTCTGAAGAAACTAGCTGGTGCTGTGAAAAATATAAATCTTACTTTTTTTCATTGATGGTTCTGTTTAAAAATATGCAGTCTCATGAATTCCTGTAGATATTTATCATTCTTCATATTCTCTTTAAGGAAAAAGAAACATTTCAAGTCATTTGTAAAATCTATAAATACAGAGGAACAGGACCTTATTGAACACATAATGTCCTTTCAAAGTGAGGATTATCTTCCTAAATTCCAGATTTTTTTACTGTAAAGATACTGTCAGAGGGGTTACAGTTACATGAGTAAGGTAATGAGTACATTTCCTATTGAACATTTTACCACCTCCTTTGTTTTTCCCCTAACATCCCTTCCCTCCCTCCCCAACTTTGCCCTCCCTGCCACCCTGAAGTTGTAAAGTTTGTTTTCCCCATAGTATCTTGTACATCTCATTGTTACAATGGGTCAACCTGAATCCTTATTTCGGCATATTGTTATTTCCTTTCTTCTTCCCAAATTAGAAAAATGTATACAAGATGCAGGGTACAAGAATGAAATACATGGGCTGGGAAGGTGGCTCAGTGGTAGAGAGCTTGCCTTGCATGCCTGAGGCCCTGGGTTTGATTCCTCAGCACCACATAAGCAAAAAGCTGGAAGTGGCGCTGTGGCTCAAGTGGTAGAGCACTAGCCTTGAGCTGAAGAGCTGAGGGACAGCGCCCAGGCCCAGAGTTCAGGCCCCACGACCGGACCCCCCCCCCCAAAAAAAGAATCAAATACAGTGAAAACAGGGGTTATACCATGGGGGAAGAACATAAAAAGAAACAAAACATCACATAGTATATTAAAAATATCAGCAAGAAAGATAAAACTTCTGTGTCCCTATCTTGGGGTTCATTTCACTTAGCATCATCTTAGATGATCATATGTACATAGCTTTTGACCTTTACTGTTTGTCTGATAAGATTATCCTAGATGTATTCCAGTTATTGCAAATAAGGTAAACCATGGGACCTATGTTTCTTTGGGTCTGGCTTACTCCACTTAATATAATTTTTTTCCAAGTCTTTCCATTTGCTAATAAATGGAGCAGTGTCATTCTTGCTGATATAGGCATAGAATTCATATATATATATATATATATATATATATATATATATATATATATATATCACATTTTTCTTGATCCATTCATCTACTTAGGGGTATCTGGGTTTGTTCCATATCTTAGCTATGGTAAATAATGCTGCGATAAACATAGTTGTGCTGGTAGCTTTAGTATGGCCTTGTTTGTGATTGTTTGGGACTGCTGGGTCATAGGGGAGCTCTATGGGTAGTCTTTTGAGGAACCTCCATACTTCTTTCCAAAGTGATTGAACAAGTTTACACTCCCACCAACAAAATTCTTTCAGATAGATATTTTGAAATCTTTGCTTTATTTCAGTGCAAGTTTAGAATTGCAAGCACGAATGTATGTGTGGGTCTTGATGTCTTGCAGGATTTATCTAACTGAAATGAAAAATAATTTTATTCAAACCCTCATCAAACAATTAACAATAACAATGAGTTTTCAAAGGAAGATTTATAATACAGAGGGGTTATATTAAGATCAAAACATGTCCAAATATGATTTTTTCCAACTAAGTTTTTAGTAATACATCAACAGTATGTATTTTATGTTTTGATGATGAGTTGAGGGAAGAAAAGAACATATTTTCTTTGAACCCTGGGTATTTTCTAGGACTAGGATAAAATACTAGTGAATTTTAACAATGTGAGCCAACATTATCTAAGGGAGTTTCTCACAATCACAAGATTCCTTAATATCTTCTATTTTATGATTTTAATTATATCAGCGCCCAGATCCAAATTTGAAAGAAAAAAATGACAGTTAAAAGCTATGAGATGATTTATTTAAAAGATGCATGATTTACCTTTTCACAATGCAGATCCCTGAGAGCAGGATCTATGCTTAAGAAATATAAAAACAGATTGAAATAAAGTAGCAAAAATGAGCCAAAACCTATTAATACAATGAGTACATCCAAATTTTAGCAGTGACAGCAGAGCTAGTTCACTTGGAGGTTAGCTAAATAATTATTTTAAGGACTCACTGTCCTTTCTGGGAAAATGAACTGCAATGTCAAAAGCTCTTATGATGTGAAAAATTAGAACAGTTATGAACATGAATTAATATCTATTCACTTAACTGAATTACAGAAGGCACATTAAATGTTTATGTAGCATTTTACAGTTTGCAGAGTTGTCCTGAAATCATACCATTTATCTCTATCAGACAGGTATGTCATGGCCTATTTCAACTGTCAAGAGTCATTTAGGTTGCTTATTACACTTGTACATAGTTTAGCTTTACTTGTCTTTGACAAGAGAGGCAGAAAATGAGTAGAGAACTGGCAGTGAGTTGAGAACGGGGTATTATTTTAGGATAACAATTAAAAATAACTTGGATAATTGAGACTTGGGATTTATTGAGTGCTCTACTATATCCCATTGAATCTGAAATATTATAAAGATTATAAACAAATATCTTGACAAGAGCCAATAGTTCATACATACAATCCTAGGTACTCAGGAGTCTGAGAGCTAGATAATCATAGTTCAAAGGCAGCCCGGGTAGAAAACTCTGCAAGATTCATTCTCCAATGTAGCAAGGAAAAATAAGTGGCGGAAGACTTATAAAATGAGTCAAGGCCTTTAGATCAAACTTTAAAAAAAAACAAGAAAAAACATATTTCAAATGAATTAATTACAGTGAATCATCATAATACAGGATTGATAAAAGAAGAAGTTGAAATGACAACCCATTCACAAGGTCTTTTTTTCTAATTGTATTAAAATATGGATGTAGGTTAATTATTATATCTCTTAATTACTCTCTGATTATGCTGCTAATGATTCTTTATTTGGATTAAATTGGAATGACAATGCCTAGAGGAGAATATAGATACATTAGAAATGTAGGCATTATATTGAATCTGTTTTCATAAATTACATACTCCACACAAGCATCTCAATGTACTGTTTGGTTACTCACCTTGTTTGCCATCCCATAGTGGTGACTGTTTATCTCTGTTCCTATCTCTGATATATCTTTTTTTTCCCTTCACAAATGCTTTAGGCATAGTCAAAATTGCTTTGCTTTCTGAGTTTCAATAGTTTTAATTACTATCAGTACTAAAGTTAGCAATTTTGAGAAAATTGAACATCAGGAAGGCCCAGACTGTACTCACATTTCTGAAGTTGGTCTCTACCCATCCAGGCCTATTAATATTTTCTAGAAGTAGAAAGTACTAAGTATTAGTCTAGAATCCTCATTGCCATCTTTAACCACATTCAAGTCCTTATTTCTAGCAGGTCAGTATGTTTTATAAACTCTGTTCCAAAACATATTTCAAATAAATCATCTCTATTTCTTTATTATCACCTAAGCTTGACTCTCATAATTATCAGTTCTTTTCTTGCTCTTGACCTTAAGGCCACTTCATTCATAATTTTTAAAATTGCCTTCCCAGAATATGGACATGTCATTTCTTTTCTTTCCTTTTTATGTCAGTCCTAGTCTTGAACGCAGGGCTTGTGTGCTGTCCATGAGTTTTTGTGCTCACAGATAGCTCTCTAGCACTTGAACCACAGATCTACTTCTGGCTTTTTGGTGATTAATTGAAAATAAGACTCTCATGGACTTTTCTACCTGGGCTGGCTTTGAACCAGCATCCTCACATCTCAGCTTTCTGAGTAGCTAGGATTATAGGCATGAGCCACCTGCACTCGGCTTGGATATATCAAACCAGATTCAGTATGATAGTCAAGATTCATGATAAACTAGACCCTTTATAACTTCATAGTCTATGTCCTTCTACCATACATTTCTATTCCCAGACCTCATGATCCCCTGCACATTGCAACTGCATTCTCTTGTAAGCTCGCTGGTGACTTCTATTTCAGTATATCTTACCAACACTTTAAATTTGAGGTCAGATGCAAAATTCTGGTATTACCATTCTACCATGTTGAATTATGCTTCTATCTGTTCATCAATTTGGCTTAATATGGTCCAAATTCTACTTAATTGCTCATTTGACACTTAATGGTAATAATTGTAAAAACAGTCTTCAGATGACCGATTGTACCTTGTGCATGGTTTCATGAACTGAAACTGAAAATACCTTGTTCAAATGAGATATGTCCATAATAAAAAGCTTGACTTTCACTAATTATCCATTCTTTTCTTGCAAAAAAATTAGGGCTTTTATACTCTCAACCTTAATGCTCATATATCCATAATACGTATGCTTTCTAAAATTATTTTCCCAGAATATGAACATGTCATATCTTTTCTTTTTTCTTTCTTTTTTATTATAAAGATCGTAGAAGCTATTAAAGGCAAGTATTGACTTAATATAATCATTTTCACTCTTACATTAATGCTTAAGACTACATTTGTAATTTAAAATAAAAATAGTGCAGCTTTTGAAGTTGTTCTGACTAGTTTGTTTCTGCTCCAATGCCATTTTTTCCATTGGTTCTATTAATATGATCCATGTTTTCTTAATTTCTTCTTGGCAATGCCTTTGGATTTCATCTCGAAAAGGAATATTTAGTACCAAATATCAGCATCATCATTTTTAGTTTTGTGTTAAAGATAATAATGCACAATATTAATTGAAATCTTTCATGCAGTTGTTCTCTACCATGGTGTGGGTTCTATAATTAACCCCATTTATATTTTCATATCTCTATTCAGAATGATTTGTAAGCTATTTTGCATGTATAAATATTTAATTGCCAGTAGAAACAAGGTGCAAAACTAATCATCAAGGGAACATAAATTAATACCACAAATCTTCATGCCTCCAGATAGAATAACTTAAAAATAACAGTCAATATCATTTATCTGAAATAGACCAGTAGAAATACTCATGCAGTGCAAATGGTGGGAAAGTTTGGTAAATCATTCTGGAAATTTGTTCACAGTCTACTAAGGCTAATATGATATATATTCTTTAATCCAGCAATTCAATTCCTAAATTTCCACAAAAGTAAGCATATACATTCACTAAAGGAAATAAGGATATTCATAACATTATTTGTAGCAGGCCAAGCTGAAGAATACTATTAGTCACAACACTATATTATGTGGTATTCACAACATAATTCACATCCAGTAAAGGCAATGAACAAAGTAAATCCCATATAGCAACATATATAGATCTTATAAATACAATGATCAACAAGAGAAATTGGATGCAAAAAAAAATCTATATATGCAAAATAACTTTTTTGGCCAATATAATATCCCAAGTTAGGTCTCCAATAACAGAATCACAGGAAGGCAGATATGACTTAGGTCATTAAAAGTAAAAAGAAAAAAACAAGAGAAATGTAAGAGTGCAGAAATGGCTGAGTAGCTAGGTTATATTAGGCAGCAAAAGTTATTTCAAGAGCGTGATATTGTGAAGATCATTCTAGATTCAAAAGAACGCATACCACAATTCATATTTTAATTTGTATTTTTAAAGCTATGTACACATGTATGTGTGTATTTGATACACATTTCACAAATTATGTACATATTTGATTAATTATTTGCAGTTAATGTTATGGGTAATTGTTTATGCGCACTAGTTTAAAGAATAATGAAAATGAAGGAATCTTGTTTATAGTCAGTCACTGTGCACATATATTAATGCAGAGAAATAAGTGTATATTTTATGTTAATAGTCTAGTTGACACTTGAGAAGTGTCTAGTTGTCTAGCTGATGAGGACATTGCTGAATAGTGATTAAGGAATTAGCATTAAAAGATAACTAACTATGGTGTGAAAGTATAAAGGAAAACAGAAGGAAAAAAATGTGAATCTAAATCAATATTTCCAGGTTGGGGATGTAGCTTAATGGTAGAACTTTTGCTTAGTATGCACAAGGTTCTGGGTACAGACCCCAGCACTGAAAAAATAAGTAAGTAACCAAATTGAGGTGTTTTTTTTTCCATTGGCATTTCCAGTCAGGAAAGAAGTAGTATAAAAGGAAAAGACTAGAATTAACTAAGTAAATAAAACATACAGCTTGATGCTTCAAGACTATAAAATTCTTTTCATTTTCTATTATTTTTCTTCTTTCCAGAAACTCTGGCTGTCACAAAACAAAACCAGAAAAACATTAGTATTAACTCATACACCATAGCTTAACCCTAATTTTTGGAGGGGAAAGGAGTCTTGCCTTTAAATACTTGAAGCTATGAGAAAGGAAAATGTATTGTTTGAATTAAATTTGGTATGCACTGGCATTACTTGGAGTGATTTTGAGAGCTATTTAACCAAGGAGAAAGATTGGTGCATTGACAGAGAAATTAGAGAATTGTGCAGGCACATTATGCTGAGCTGGCAGTGAGATGTCTGTGGCACACCTGTTTTATGCCAAATGATGTATAGAAGAATGAGAAAATCAGGGAAGCAGTATTGTTCTCGGTTGTGTAAAAGGCTAAGGGTCATGGAACAATGCTGACACATGCTCATTTTTAATGGATTTTAAATTAGTTTTAAACTACTGAAATCTTGCACAGCATGTTCAGTGACTTATTCTGCGTGATTGCAAAGAGGGAGCTGGATAACGGGGGGGGGGGAGGGGGGGGCGGGGAACAAAATGTCCATGTTTTCTGCAGGCTGCTTCCTTCTGTCCTTGCATGATTGTGGTCATCCTTAGGACTGAGACTTGAAAGTGAGCCTCACAAGGTGCTCTGTCTTTTGTTCCAAAAGTTGTTGCAATTTTTAGAAGTTAAACATTGGGATAATTCTTTGGTCATCTGATAGGAGGCCAAATATTTCTACTTAAAAAAAAACAAACAGGAGCAATTGCATCAAATCAGAAGTAATTTTGTGGGGAAATGATGACTTAAAAAGAGAGATCACTGTGCTCCGCAAAGTTGCAAGATTCCTATTGAACTTATCTCTCAATTTTGCTAAAAAGAATCCCAGTATGGCATGCAAATGTGAAGGGAATTAGGAAATAATAAATTGTGACAAGATTCATTGTTACGATTTTTCTGCGATTTCAAAAAAAAATTATCTGTTGAAATCAACCCAATTGTCTCCTTGACAGAACACCAGATAATGCAAAACATAAAGCATTCATATGATGGGAGTACTACTCTGCAGTAAAAGGGAATGGGCTACTCAGAAACACCACAACACAAATGAGTCTCTATTATGACAAGTGCAAAGTACCAAATACAAAAAGTTACATGCTGCATCATTCTATATGTGTGGCCTTCTGGAAAATTCTACATAGTAGGGGGAAATGAGACGGTAATTGTCATAGGCTGTAGGTGTATGAAAGGAACTCACTAGAAAAGCATACTAAGGAATTATGTGAAGTAATATCATTGTTCTATATCTTATTGTGTTGTGGTCATGTAACTATGAGTATACCTTTATATCATATTTTGCTGAATTTCACAAAAGGGCATAGCAAAGGATGGTAAATAATTGATCTTAGCTGAAAACCACATTACTTTCTAAGTTTTGTTAAAGAATAGCTCTTTGCTTTTCTCCTACTTTTATGCTGGTACTGGGGCTTGAACTTAGAACTCTCCTCTGAATGCCAAAGTCTAATGTTGCTGCCCATTCTCTTTATTTTCTATATTCTCTTTTCAAGTCAATGTAGAATATCCTTAGCCTTTCAGCTTCACCAAGGGAGACATTCTGATGAGCTGATCTTGGATCATTCTTGAGAACATGTAGCAAGCTGGTATCACAATACCAGCAAAGTGAGAACTTTCCATATCCTTTCTTCTCCCTGCCTTTTAATGTCAAGTGGGACCTAAAACCATGATCATCAAAGGGGCATGAGATGAGAAGAGCTCAAAGGAACTAGTAGAAGCCTACCACATCTCCAAAAAGTCTAGAAATGTCACTCAATGTAGCACAGAGCTGGAATGGAAGGGAAGAAACCTTGTTTTAGAAGAAACGTTGGCATTTTTGTTAAAGTCTTGGACTAAAGTGAGTGTTTCTGATTTAACATAAATAACAGAGAGAATAATTATGGGTTCTACGAAGGCTTCTAATTAAGTAACTTTTAGTGGCCCTCGCTATAACCTCTCCTTTTCCTATCCCTGGATTTCCTTGAGATCAGCATCTCTTATGAGATTCCTATGACGTCTGCACACATCGATGCAATGGATGTTGATATTTTTCATACTATATTGCTCATTTTCCTTTTCTCCTTCATCCCCCTAAGCCATACCATAGTAAGGGTCGTGTTTTATGTACATATGTGTGTATATATGTCCATACATATATGTTCATAAATACATATCTATGAATATGTATCTAGACATCTAGTTTCCACAAATGAATAAGAATATATCTGAATCTTTGACTTGGCTTAGCTTACTCAATATGATGTACGTGCTTTCCATCCAGTGAAGTAGTAGATTGCTTTGGGTAGTTTGGCCATTTTCAGAATATTAATTCTGACAATTCATGAGCATGAGAGGTCTTTCCCTCTTCTACTGTCTGTGTGAAATTCTTTCTTCAAGAGTTTATGATTTTGATGTTAGAAGTTTTTTACCTCCATGGTTAATACCTAGGTATTTTGTTGTTTTAAGGCTAATTAATGAAGCTAATATCCTAATTTCTTTCTTGGCTTGCTAATTTTTTGTATATAGTAAAGCTACTTATTTGTAAATGTTGGTTTCATATCCTTCTCTGTTTCTAGATGAACATTTCTGATTTAGAAATCTTTCAGGGTAATGTTTGGGATGATATCATATGCAAAAAATGATAATTTAAAATCTTCCTTCCCCATTTGAATCCCTGTACCTTTTTCTCCTGTTTTCCTGTTCTAGTTAGAAATTCTAGTACAATGTAGATTAAGAGGGAAGACAGTGAACACCGTGTCTTGTTCTTGACTTTAGAGAAATTGATTAAGGGGATTTGTTTTTTTCTCATTTAATATAATGCCCATTTGCTTATCATATATAGCCTTTATTTTGATGAGGTAAATTCATTTTGTCCCCTAGCTACTTCAGAGCTCTTATCACAAAGAATGTTGAATTTTTCAAAGGCTCTTTATGTGTCAAGTGAGATGATCACATGATTTTTGTTCTTGCTCATGTTCTTGATCATGGCATAAGCCATGTATTACATCTACTAATTTACATGAATTGAACCATCCTTGCATTCTTTGATGTAATCAACATTATCATGGTATATGATCTTTTTAGTACTGTTCAATTTGGTTTTCAAGAATTTTATTAAGAATGTTTAATTATAGTATCTATATTTATCAAAGATAGTTTATAACTCATTCTTTGTTGTCTTTGGCCAGTTTTGGAATTAGTATAGTAATAGTTTCATAGAATGGTAACGTTCTTCACTTTTCAATTTCATGGAAGAGTTTGAGGACTATTGGTATTCTGTAAAGATTTGATAGGATTTAGCAATAAGTCTACCGATACATTTTTTTGTGGATTTTGTTATTGCACTGAATATATAGTATTGTGTGTGGAGAATTGAAATTTTACCATATTAAATTTTTTGGAATGTTTTTTTATTATCTTTAAGAAGTTGTACAAAGGAGTTGCCTTTTAACCGTTTATGAATATAGTACATCCTGATCAATATCTACCCTTTTAACATTCTCACTCACCTCTCCCAAGCCACCTCTTCTTCCATCACTTTTCTTAATTTCTATTGTTTTCCTGATTTAACAAAGCAACTTATGTATACAATGTACCTTCACTCTGCTACAACCTACCCCTTCCCTTGTTTTTCTCAACTCTGTGGTATATAGGATGAATTTCAGCCTGCATTCTTCCTCCTTCTCCCATTCTCATATAAGGCTTTTTCATGAAGTACCATATTCAATCAGAACAAGTCAATGTAATTTCATATACTTGTTCTTGGATATCTTCCACAAATCTCTTGTTAGGTTTATTAGGTATTTTAGAGTGGTTATAGCTGTTATTTGAAATTTGTAGGCTAATCTTATATTTGGACATCTTGATAACTTCTCTTTTTAGGGCACAATATTGTAGTTTATGTTCTTAGATTATTTTGGCCTGCTGATATGATTTATAAACCATAACAGTTTTGTCATTTCTTTCTTAATCAATGTACTTTTCTTGACTTACTATATTGGCTTTGATCATACAGAAAGTGACAATGATAGCAGCTTTCTTTTTCTTGTTCAAGATTTTAACAGGAATTTCTGAGCTATTATACCAATAAGTATGCTTCTTTTCCATGGGAATTTCTTATAGATGTAAAATTTCTTCTTAAGGCTATGACTACAGAGTGAATCATCCTAAAGAAAAGTGAAATGAGTAAAGTGATGTGAAGCAGAAGTCACAGGGAGATTGATGGGCCTGATCACTTTGCACAGGTGGCTTTTGCCAAAAAAAAAAAAAAAAAAAAAAAGATTTTTCTGGGAAACACAAGGAAACTGTCTAACCATGAATGAACAAGTAAATAAGAAGATGTAAATGGATTCAATTACAAGGCATAAAGTTCTTTTGGAAACAGATTTAAGAGATAATATTGAAAAGAAAAGCATACTAGGTCTATCAAGCAGGAAACTCCTGTCTAATAAATTTTCTAAACACATAACAAATTACAAAGACTTGGAAATCATGAAGTAAGCCAAAAGAAATTTGACTCCATGAACTCTAATATACAATTAATAAGAACCCAAAGGAGACAAAAATGAACAGATGGAGTTGGCAATAATTAATAGGAGAAATTTACCAAATAGAAGAAAGCTAAATTGTTCACAGTGGAAGAAGTTAGAAAATCTCCATAAAACTTCTGAGTGTTAAGGATAAATTTGTGAAAGACTTAGGGAGAAAATATTTCTTCATGAAAAAGAAGAAATCTTCATACTTTAGCTCCATGGTAAAAAAAAATACAATGAACACAAGTTTTATAATATTGATAGAAGATGAGAGCACTTAAGATCTGATTAGATAGCTAATTAAAAGATAAAAATATAATTACCAATAAAAATAACCCACTAGAAATAGGAAGTAGAAAAAAACATCGCTGACATTAGGAGCAAAAAAAAAAAATCAAAAGTTTCCATCCTAATTAGAATCTGGCAGTAGATGGATGCCCACTTTCATTATGTCTACTAAACATGAGAGTAGTAGTCCAATCCAGAGCAACTAGGCAAAAGAGGAATTAAAAAGCATCTTATCATAAAGGGCCAAGAAAAATAATTTTGATCAATTGGTTTGCTTTTGACAAGTAATTTGAATAAAAATAGTAAGAACCTTCTCCAGGACAGAGAAAGGAAAAATGAAAGAAGGGAGGAAGAAAGTAAGGAAGGGAAGGAAGGTAGGAGAAAAGGAAGGAGGGAGCGAAGAAGAAAGGAATTTAGAATAACAGTGGACTTGGAAGCATTTTGACACTATCTACTTAAGTGGTAAAAACAAAATAAACAATACTAGAAGAATATTAGGGAACTGTAAATAATGAAAAATGTTCTAATGTGTGTTATGGTATATACTTAGGTGACTGGAGAATATAGATATTTCATTATGTCCTCTGGAAAGCAACTGTTCACATGGGCTTAAAGGTTCTGGAGAGTTTTGTGGGGATCAAGCTTGTGACACATGAAAAACCGAAGCAATATAGAACAGAGTGCCTTGATTATAGGACATGTCACAGATTAGGCCAACTGAGTGGAAGCGCAGGAGCAGATCGCCCACTGGAGGAGGCTCACATACCACACAAATGATCACCTAATACCACCCCCTTCCTGACCCAGTCATTGGCGAGGTGAGAACTTTTCCCTTTGAAGACTGCATTCAATGCCAAAAATGGGGGAGAAACCTAGGGGCCCAGTCCTGGAAGCTGTCAGCTAACTACATTCCTTGCAAAGGAATGGTAATTGCTTTCTTGGAGGAAGATCCAAGCAGAACATCTCCAAGGCTGTCAGAGTATGGAAGGGCTAGGATTTTAGTAAGCAGGGGAAATGTAGACAAAAAGGGAGTAAAGGAGAGGTCATCAAAAAAAGAGGTGGGTCAGTAGAATATAATGCTTTGTCATGTTTGATAATAGATACATCAGGTATCTCTGAAATATAACTTTTGTTTCATAAAAGATGATTTTTAATCACACATTTTTGCAACTGCTTTTTTACCTTTAGAAATTATATTTCTGAAAGATACCATGCCTTTGGGTGATGTATTCATTTTCACTGTGGTATAGCTGATTAGTTATGACCGTACTGCACTTATTTACTTCCAGTCCTGTGGTACTCTAGTATTCTGTCCTAACACTGGGATGATTATAAATGCTTCTGTGTATCCTCTGGGCCCTGTAAACAAGAGTATCCTCAGCAAGATGTTATAAAACAATGGGGCCAAAATTGCTGGTTTGTAAACAATATACAACTTAATTTATATAAAATAAAAATACTTTTAAAATTTTTATTTTAAAAAAAGATTCTTCCAAAAATTTTGAATAAACCAGGATATGTAATCCTAGCGACTCAGGTGTCTGAAAGGATTGCAGTTAGAAGCCAGCCAAGACAAAGTCCAAGAAAATTCAGCTGCAAATAATGAGCACAAGAGTAGGGTGAGAGGCATGGCTCAAGTGGTGGAGTACCTGCCCACAAAGCAAGCTGAACAAAACCCATGCTGTTAGTTTCAACCCCAGTACTGCCAAATTTTTTGCACAACACTGTTTAAGTTACTGTGTACACATTGTAAGATGGGGTTAGTACACATTGTAAGATGGGGTTAGTTTGGGGAATGTTAACTTTTGATAACCTCTAAATTTTTGTTGTTTGTTTTTGTCAGTAGTGAGTCTTGAACTCTGGGCCTGAGTGCTGTCCCTGGTTTTGGTTTTTGTTAGTCGTGGGTCTTGAACTCTGGGCCTGGGTGCTGTCCCTGCTCTCTTCAGCTCAAGGCGAGTGCTCTACCTCTTGAGCCACAGCCCCACTTCCGGTTTCCTAGTGGTTTATTAGAGATAAGAGTCTCACAGACTTTTCTGCCTGGACTGACTTTGAACTGTGATCCTCATTTTTCCGCCTCCTGAGAAGCTAGGATTACAGGCGTGAGCCAATGGCATTCGGCTAACTCCTACATTTTTATGGAAAGAAATTATTATTTAAATAATGGGGAAAAACCCAAGTTAAGGTAGTAGGTTCATAATAAAATAATAAAATATTTTTGAATCTTCAAAAGCCCAAGTTAAGGTATTAGGTTCATAATAAAATATAAAATATTTTTGAATCTTCAAAAGCCCAATAGCAATGGTAATTTATATGCTATAATAAGAAAAGCAAACTAGGATATCTTATTAAGCAAAACAAACCAAAATTGAACTGTCTACTGAAGCCCATTATGGAGTCTGAGAAATGTTACAGATAAACAGAAACTACTAAAATGGACAAATCAAAATCCTTGCATCTTAATTCCAGCTAATTTAATTTTCCTTTCCAATTAAACCATGTCTGCTCTTTGAGAAAGGCATGTTGTTGAACAAGAATGAATGGCCAAATGTTTTCCATCAATTCTGAGAAGAAAAAAGTTATGCAAAACTCAGCGTGTTGTTGCGAACTTCACGACTATATAAAAATCAGAATTCTTTAAAAATGTCTAAGTTTCTTTTGCTTCCTTCAACCAGGGTCAGAGTTTCTTCTCTTTTTTTGAAGTTTTTGATCTGTATTTTTCTAATTAAGTTAAATAATATCTACAAACTATGCCTTTGTTCTAGAACTGAGGCATATATTTGGCAAAATAGCTGAGCTACTTGTGAGCTCTCTCTGTATTTTTTATCCTGCCATGTATAAAACTCTTAATTTCAGAAGAAAAGATGAATATTTAGTATGGATTAGTTCCTCTCTCATCCTGGATGAGAAAAAATCACCAAGATTTAATGGAGAAGATTCCAGAATCACAAAGGAAGGTTTTAAGTCAGTGTCTCCATAAAAGCTAAATTCACATAAGTTCTGTAAACACTGAGAATTTAATATGGAGAAGTGTTAAATTAGCACTGATGAGCTAATATGCCAAAAAGTGCACCTGAATTAGGAACTGCTGGTAACAGCTCCCACCTTAAAAGCTGGAGTAACAAAATCAAGCTGTTGGGCTGTGCAGATGAAGCATGTAGAGAAAGGATCAGTTCAGATGGTCACTGGCCAGCTGGACTTGGAGAGAGGAGTCTGTGGAGATGGGATCTGGCATCTAATAACTGGTACTCTGAGCTCACAGAAGGGTCTCCAGAGAGTGAAGAATTTGGGCACCTATTAAAGTTTATTCCAAAATTCAGATTGAGTCAGAAATGATGGGAGGAGAACAGGAGAGGACAACACAGGAAACACGTAGCTATTAATGGAACCTTTCCATATATTTTTCCCCTGTAACTGAGTGGGCTTCTTTGGATCTAGCCTGACTGAGTAATATTGGGTGAGATCCCCGAGTTACATGGAAAGTCCCAAGTATCAGCAGATGTGAAAGATGCTTTGTGTCGTATTTAGTAATCCCACAATTCATTTCAGCTTCATTTTATTTGCAAGTACTTTAAGAAATATACATTTTTCTCTCCTCTAGGGTTTTGATTACTATGAATAGAAAACTTTAAAAATAAGTGCAGAGAAATATGATTATTTTTAAGGATGCGACAAATACTTGATTCAGCATGATTGATTGGATTTGATACCCTGCTTCAAATGTCCAATTCAATGGCCATCTAGTTGTGATTTTAAAGGAATGGTGTATTTTTGAAATAATTAGTTCAAGAAAAACAGAGGAAAGAAGAGAACCAACTGAATACACTCATTCATTTATTAAATATTTACTGAGTTCTTGATGTTTTTGGACTCTGTACTAGATGGGTAAACAAAAACTGCTTCAAAGGCAAAGCTCAGCAAGGGTCTGGGTCTGATCTTTATTTATTAGGCAGAAAAAAAAGGTGTATTTGTTGCTGTTGGACACTTCCCTTTTACATTACTTTTGTAGTTACTGTATATATATTATGAAATTTTGTGTGTTGTATAAATATGTGTTTCATAGATTATGCTTAAAAACTACACACTAAAGAAAGAATTTGTATTCTCTAAAATTCACAGTTCTTTGTAGTTATTTGAATCGTGAATAATTTAAAAAGTTAAAGAAATCAAATGCGTGACTAATGGAATACTGAAAAGATACACTAGCCTGCAAGTCTCAATGGTGTAATTATGAACTCTATCACCATCTACTGGCAAATGTTTTAAAAAACAGAACCAATAAGTAGAGCCATATCCCTACCTGCTTGGGTGTATCACAGCCTTTTCTTAGGAAACAAATGCTACAGAATGTGTTTCTCTCTTTGGTTATTAGTGAGCATGTGGTACAGTGGGTCGTGGTATGGAGAGTTAATATATTAGTTACAGAATTCCTAATTCAGACCTGGGAATCATGACAATAAAGTATAAAATGTGTTTATTTTCTCTTCAAATATGTTTTTGAAAAGTAAAAAAAAAAAAAAACAAGATTAAAATATATTCTATCTCAGGGACTGAAGCTGTTTGCAAATTTAACAGATTCTAAATACAGTAAAACCATGAGTAATAAAATATTGGAAACTGATATTCTCCTATTTTTATGTTATCATAGGACAGTAGACAGTGCCATGAAGCATTTTCTGTATATAAAGACCCAGCTGTAAATGGCTCTATCCTTTAACTCACCATTGCATCTCTTTTTCCTTCTTTCCTTCATTTCTTGCTTTTTTTTTCATTCATGTCTTTTTCTTTATTTTGACTTTGTCTCCCTATGTAGTCCAGGCTGGCCTCGAGTTCACCACCATCCTGCCTAAGCTTCTTGAATCCTTGAATTTACAGGCATGTGATACTTCGCATAACTCCAGTTCTTCTCCTCTTCTTTCTCCTCCTCAGTAATTGTGCTTTATTGTTTTTAATATTTTCACTCTATTCTCAATGTTATTTTTATCCCCACCCCAATTCACCTGTTCCCTGCCTCCACCACTTGGCTGGCTCCTTAGTATGGTCCACTTGTATTTTTCGCTCCATAAATCCACCATCTTCCTTATGAAGATTAAATCATTTTTCCTTTAGAATGATGATTTGGCTTTTGTGAACTCTTGTTCTCTTTATTAACTGCATGGAAATCTCTTATCTACATTTTAAATGATAAAAAAGAAGGAATTTCATTAAAGAAATACAAAGTGAACCTCATAGGTCTCATAGTTCCAAGCAGTGAGGAAATACTCAGAAAAGGCTGTGGACGTATGGCCAGAAGAGAGATACCACTTTCTACAGGCTTGCCAAAAATAGGACACTTTGAGTAACTAAATCAACAATGACATCTTGGGTTATAATACAGCAAACAAAAAAAAAATCTTGGGTTCAGAAGAAGAGAAGAAATAGTTTGCCAAATAAATAAGTGTAGGAAAAAAGGAGCCTCTACCTATGAAGATTCTAATTAATAAACACTAGGGATACCTTCATTGTAGGAACATGCTCTAATAAATACTCACCTTCATGGGCAAATGATTGAGGAACAGAATATGTATGTAGTCTTAAATTCTCTGCCCACAGATATTAATTACATACTAAAGGAAGCCTAGTAAACTCACACTGCTGAAATTTAACAGGTGCTACCTTCAGCATGGATCATAGGATCTTCCAATCAATGCCCTCAGGAGGGCATAGCATCATCTTTCTGGTATAAGTGCTAAAAATTCACAACCTCAATGTAATCCTGAGAAAACATCACATCAACCCAAATTAAGGGGTATCCAACCTGCTTGATGTCACAGCAAAGAAAAAAGAAAAACAAGATCTATCACACATCAGAGAAGAACAAATATGCATGGTAACTAAATGAAATACAGAATCTTGAAATGGATCATGGAACAAAAAACAAACACTAGTAGTAAAACTGGTAGACTTCAAATCCATTCAGAAAAATTCAAAACATTTACCTCAATGCTTGTGACCACTGTAATTTTGGATTTAAACTTCTTTAATAATTGCATGTACATAATGGAAAATCCTGGAAATGGGACTTAAATTGAAATAATAAATAACTAAACATATTCTGTCTCATCCACACAAAAAATGAAGTATTATAAATTGAATCTAGGGCCTCAGGCTTGATTGGCAGGCACTTTACTACTTGATTATATATATATATATATATATATATATATATATATATATTTCATAAAATAGCCTAAAGGAAATTTAATGCCTGAATGTTATATCTACAACCCAACATTTGAGGTCAGGTCTGGAATTTTCTACTTGTAGAGTTGAGTCAACAGTCAAAGAATTTATTTTTTTTAATTTATTTTTTTTATTGTAAAAATACTGTAAGAAGGTTTAGTTACATGAGCAAGGTCATGAGTACATTTCCTATCAAGCATTGTTGCCTCCGCCTTTGTTTTTCCCGTACCATCCCTTCCCTCCCACCTCCACAACTCCACTCCTCCCTCCCCCTCCCACCTCCTCACCTAAATTGTAAAGTTCATTTTGCAACATAGTGTCTTGTACATTTCATTGTTACAATGGGTCAACCTGTATCCCTATTTAAGCATTTTGTTTATTCCCTTCCCTTCCCCAAGCTAGAAAAGTGTATATACAAGATGCAGGGCACCCACATCAAATACAGTGAAAACAGAGGTTATACCGTGGGGGAGGAACATACAAAGAAACAAAAAAAAATCACATGGTACATAATAAATACGTTAGGAACAATAGAAAGAAAGAAAAAAAAACACTTGTGTCCCTATCTTGGCATTTATTTTGCTTAACATCATCTTATCTGGTTTTATGTACATAGCTTTTGACCTTTTCTGCTTGTCCCAGACATATACTAGTTATTGCAAATAAGGGAAACCATAGGACCTATTTTTCTTTGGGCCTGGCTTACTTCACTTAATATAATTTTTCCGTCTTTCCATTTCCTAACAAATGGGGTGATGTCATTCTTTCTGATGGAGACATAGAATTCCACTATATATATATATGTGTGTGTATGTATATATACATATATTTATGTATATACCATATTTTATTGATCCATTCATCTACTGAGGGGCATCTGGGTTGGTTCCAAGGATTTCAGATCTTGGAATATTACAAGTTTTGGGGTTTTGTCAACCTATAATACTGTATTCATGGAATATACTTGTCTTGAGAACTATATCATGTGGAGACATCAGAAGTAAATGAACAAGAATTTACAATGTTTCTGTAGATCTAAAAGTACTTAAAAATAAAAATATGTATATGTATATATTTGCTGAACATTACTTATATCTTTTTTGGAGTTACATTGTACATTGATGTTAGCTTTTACTATTCTTACCAATATGGAGAATTTCAGTTTCTGAACTGTTACTATACTTTTATTAAAACAACAGCCTTTCCATATTTCTCTTACATTATCTATAAATATAGGTCACTAATCCTTACCCATAAAACTAAGAGGGAGTTCATAAACTAGATATTTTATGCTTGTCTTCATAGCTTTTCAATTTTTTCCTAAGTTGATCTTTGAAGCATGAGGGAAAATAACCCAAAACATTTCCCATCTTTCTCCAAATAAGGAAAGTTCCATCCTTTCCCTTGTGAGTCATGTAGCTGTCAAAGTGGTAATGTGTCAGTCTATATGTGGAGTGCAGTGGGGCTAGGAAAGTCAAACTGCAGCCACAGTGAGGGCAGAGGACCCTAGTGCATAGGAAACTCTTTCAGACCAGCCCATTTGGTAACACCATTTGTTTGTTCCAATCGTCTCTATTAGGACTTATGGTGTTTACTTCTAGACTTGAAGTCATCACCTTGCTTTTCAGTAGGTGAACACCTCTCCCTTTGTTATCTCTGGAGGGCCAAGTCCTATTAGGTAACAAAGAGAGCACTGCTCTTGAATACTATTTCTCTCTGTTATCAATGAATCAACATGCAAATGTCTAATTGGGTATTATAATTGGGGGTCATTTTCCCCTTCTCCTCCCCTAGGGAACATTTGACAAACTTTGGAGGTATTTTTAATGGTCAGGAGTAGAACTTAAATCTGGTGAATAGAGCACAGTAGAGTAGCTAACAGCCTATAATGTATAGGACAGGACCCAAAGAAAGTCATGATCATATCCAAATCATTAATTCTTACGAGGATGAAAATCCCTGAATACACAAATGATAAGTTTGTTAGGTACTAGATTAAGAAACTTTTATCAGAGTCCTTTAGTCCTTAAGGAAATTGCTAGTATAAACACACAAACATTTTCACACTGCCTAACTTCTTTTATAACGTGTTTGTGCTAAGAATGCAAGTTGATTCAATGACAACAAAAATACCAGCAATACTATTTATATTGCCCTTGCACCTACTATAAGATCTTCTCACCTATTAGCTCATTTGAACCTTTGTCTAGGAGGCTTTCACAGTGAGGTCATTGCAGGTCATAGGATGTTCATTTTGTCTTGGATGTCTAAGTTCAGACATTTTGGGTCTTAGCAACAGTCCCGGCTTCCACAGCTGACACCAGGGCAGCAGAGACCAGTTGATTCTCAGAACCAGCCTTTGAAAGCCCACTGTCTTCCTGGAGTAAATACACAAAATATTAATGTCCCTGGATTCTATGCTTAATTAAATTTTTGTCAATAATCGAAAGAAAACTGAATTAGACTGTTGCTAGTAAGGCACATGACAAAGTTCATTCAGATTTTTCCATTTGAAGAAAAGTCAAGTAGAGAACTATTGCTAAGGAACAAGCTATTTTCTAGCAGATATTTTTCAATACAATGCACACCAGTTTATTAGACTTGGAGAGAAGCTTTAACTTTGTTAAACTCATCTCAACTTTTAATTATCTTTATACCATTTCTTTCAACTACTACCAAATATGAAAAATCTATAAACCACCATTTCCATTGTTTGGAATCAATTTAGCAATAACTGCCAACAATCCCAAACTCAATGTCAGGAAAATCCAACCTCCCTCCCCCCCCCCCCTTTCTCTCTCTCTCTCTCTCTCTGTCATTCGGATTCTCCTTTTTTCATTCCTTGCTGTATCTTGATAGTGTAAACAGTCCCTCATTGACTCTTTTCTTTCATTTACTTCCAGAAATATCTCAGTGAGCCTAGGGCCTCATGCAGGCGAGGTGACAGATCTACCACACCACACACTTCATGTCCAGCCCTCTATTTGAAGTTTGTAAATATACAGTTCAGTGCAACAAATTGTATCCCTGATATCCCATGTCTATGTCAACACTTTTTAAATCCAAACAGAAAATATTACACCCATTAAACATTTTCTCCCAAGGTCTAGAAACAATTTCTGTCTTTACAATTTTACCAGTGATAGGTATTTCAGAACACTGGAATTCTCCAGTAACTGTCCCTTTGTGTCTGGCTTATTTTACTTAGCATAATGTTTATTTAAGGTTCACCAATGTGGTATCACTTATCAGAACAGCTTTCCTTTTATGCTTGAGTAGCATTCCATTATACATACTTACCTATCTACTAGAATAATTAGATTACTAAAACAATTTCAAGTGCTGGGCAAGGATGTAGAATGACTCTAATTTTTAGTAATTAGTACTGAGAATGTAAAATACTACTGCCGGTAGAACAATAGAAAAAATGACATTGGTTAACATGTGTTGTACTCATAAATTATGTTGTAATATGTTGAATTGAAGCCCTTTGTACAAATACTTAAAATACATTATATATAGTATATATAGTATACAAATGTGTATATATATTTGTATATATACATATATGTATGACTGGATAAGTCATAGAGTCATGGAGTGAAGTATTCCCCATTGATCTTGGTGCTTCCTAAGACAAAGCAGAAAGACCCACACTTGTATACTCTCTTTCTCTTCTGGAGTGATACACTAGGTCATCCCAATATTCTGCCATCAAGAAGCCACCACTGACTGTGGGTCCTTGACGTCTATTCTCCAGAACATCAGCCAAAATAAATCTCTGTGAAACTGTTACAAGAAACAGATAATAACACATCATTAAAATTCTGGGAAAAATAGAAAAGAAAATGTCATTAGAGGAAAGAGTTTTGCAGTTTCCTATAAAGTTAAACTTTCTCTTCTGTTTTAGCTCAGAAATCCCTTTCAAGTCAACTAAAACTAAATTCACTCTAAAGCCAGCGTGCAAATGTGTGTGTGTGTGTGTGTGTGTGTGTGTGTGTGTGTGTGTGTGTGTGAGCTTTATTCCTTGTGATCACTCCAAGCTGGAAACAATGCAAAGCCCCTAAGCCTAAGGACCACATGAATGGGCAGTAGAATACATTCAATGATAGAGAGGAACTTTCTGATGATTCCCCAGCAAAATGGATGAATTTCAGTTGTAGTATGTTTTGTAAAAGAGGTCATATTTAAATGGCTACATACCACAATTCCATGTATGTGACATTCTGGAAAACAACACTATATGGACCAAGAACTGATCCATAGCTGCTGGAGAAACAATAGTATGAGTTTACTGTACTGTGTCATCTTAGTTTAAAATGGGAACCTTGTGTGGAGAAATGGCCGAGTTTCTTCCAAAGACAAAAGGCATACAATGCAGATAGCCTCCAACTTAGCCATGCTCTGATCACAGGGGAAAGAACTAATATTATGGTGTACTGTGTTGCTAGGATATAACATGGTGTAGGTTAGTTGCAGTAAATGCATTTTTTGATTTATGATGTTTTCAAATTGGAACTTTACCTTGTAGTAAATTGACAAGCATCTGTAATAGGACATCGAAAGAGGACTTGTTAATGACTAAAAGAAACTCAGTCTACAATACCCCAGAGCTCAGTGGGAAGAAACTGGGTGTGGAGATTTGCATCATCATCTCAGCTAAATCAGGATGCTTAAAACAGGAAGCCTAACACAGGTAGATTGTGGTCGGTCAACATGTGTGCCTGAGCAGAAAGCAAGAGCCTCTCTCAAAAATAACCAGTGTAAGACAGTGGGGGAGGCATTCCTCAGTGGTAGAATGCCTATGTAGCTACCATGAGCTCAAATTCCAGTACTGGAAAAAAGAAAAGGAGAATGTAATTAAGTAGTAGGGTCATCTATACATTCATGAAATTCATTCATATTTTCTGGGAATGAAAAAAATAATTATTTTGTTGGGCAGGGCTCCAAAAACCAAAACACAAATACCTGTACTCTTCATAGCAAAAGGACTTCAGTCTTGTCCTATTTTCCAATATGGTCCCTATGCCAAAGATTCCATCATCAAAATTAAACTGGTAACATTGAAGTACAGCACAAAGCACTCCCATGAATATGAGCAAAATACAAGTGTAAAACTATCTTGTTCGATTTCTCTCTCTCTCTCTTTTTTTTTGTAGGTCGTGGGGCTTGAACTCTGGGCCTGGGTGTTGTCTCTCAGCTCTTCAGCTCAAGGCTAGCACTCTACCACTTGAGCCACAGCACTTACTTCTGGTTTTCTGAGTGATTTATTGGAGTCTGATGGACTGTCCTGCCTGGGCTGGCTTTGAACTGTGATCCTCAGATCTGAGCTTCCTGAGTAGATAGGATTACAGGCATGAGCCAATGGTGCCTGCCCCCCCCCCCCAAAGAAAATCATGTTCTTTTGATGATAGGTTGCTCCATTTGACTTTTTATATTTGCTAATCATTTTGTTTAATCATTAAAGACAAGTAATAGATCACTGTGTACTCCAAAGATATTGTTTACAGTCTCCATCTTATCCTGTTCCTACCTACCTTCCTACCCAAAGATCTTCAGTGGTCTTTGAAGGAAGGAGTCAAAAATGGTTGAGATGTGCTCACTTTTGTTGGCAAGGGCTATGTTCTCAAGGGAAAGAAAGATGATCTAGTCTAACTTCCAGGTCATCTGGAACTCCATGTAAATGGACTCTGATTTTATTTTATTTTATTTTATTTTATTTGTGAACATACTGTACAGAGGGGTTACAATTACATGGGCAGGATAATGCATACATTTCTTACCAAGCATTGCAGCCTCCTCCTTTGTTTACCCTTCACCTCCCTTCCTAGCCTCCCCCCTCCCCCCCAACCAATCCTTCCCCCCCTCCCCCCCCACTGACATTGTAAAGCTCGTTTTTGACATGACAATTTGTACTTCTCATTGTTGCAACAGGTCCACATGAATTCTTAAACGACTTGTTTTTCCCCATCTCTTCCACAAGTTATACTGACATCAAATATATTGAAAGTGGGGGTTATACTGTGGGGGAGGGACATACAAAGCAACAAAGAAATAATCTTATAAATGCGTTAGAAACACATGCATGAAAGAAACGAAAACATTAAAATACATATTTAAGGGTTCATTTTCCTAACATCACATTATCTGACTTTTTCCGCTTGACTCATACATATACTAGATATTGCAAATAAGGGAAACCAGGGGACCTGTGTTTCTTTGTGCCTGGCTTACTTCACTTAATATAATTTTTTCCAAGTTTTTCCATTTCCTAACAAATGGGGCAATGTCATTCTTTCTGATGGAGGCATAGAATTCCATTGTGTATATATACCACATTTTCTTGATCCATTCATCTACTGAAGGGCATCTGGGTTGGTTCCATATCTTAGCTATGGTAAATAATGCTGCAATAAACATAGTTGTGCTGGTAGCTTTAGTGTGGTCTTGTTTGTAAACATTTGGTTTTTTTTAAAGAGGAATATGCATTGACACTGGGAGGCCCTTGGAAGAGACTCACTGGTTGATCATAGTTGATATAATTGTAGTTAACAGAACCAGGGTGGATGCATTGTGATTGAGGCGCCATGGAGAATACCAAGTAAGTATACCTGAATACAAAATGAAGGTGTTTCACTATCCTGTGAACACTGCACAGGAAAAAATATGTCTCTACACATGAATGGAGGGAGGAAGGGAGAAAAAAATGCAGTCATCGTCAATGTATATTCAATGCACCTTGAGGGATAGAGATAGGAGCGGGAAAATGGGGGAGAATGATAGAAGAGGTAACATTGATCAAGGAGCATTTCATTCATAATCTGACATGGAATTGTAACCTGCTCTTTATGCAACTACTTAACAAGAAACAAAATTATATTTAAATAAGAAAAAAAGAAAAATTCATTTAAATGAAATATACTTATTTACCTCAAAAAATGAATGGGTCTCTAGGTGATGGTTTGGGTAACTAGCTTTTCTTTCACCTTCTCTCCTCTCTCTCTATTCCTCTCTCTCTTTCCCTTCCTCCCTCATTCCTCCCTTTTTTTTTCTTCATTTATCTCTTCCTTCTTTTTAGCAAGAATTGCTTTGAGGTTTATATGTCCTTTTCATGAGACTTGAGAAATACATTAAAAATGTTTTTGAAATTACTTCTGAATATGGCATTATAGTCTCACTCAATAGAACAACATGGCTTATGATTTCCTCTGCATCATTATGAATGTAAAATCTGAACTTTAATGCCTAAGGACCATTTACTAACAAACTCAAATATCATGCAATATTTAAATTCAAATGTATCTTTCTTACTCAGGATTTTTTCAAGAGCATTATAATGAATAAATTCTTTCCCTTGGATCTTTGCTGCTGCTGGAATTTTGAAACAGGGTTTTGCTATGTAGTCTTGACCATCTTAGAACTTGGGATTTTCTTGCCTCAGTCTCACAAGTGCTTGGGATTACAAATATGCACCACCATGCCTGGCTGTTGCTTGTGTCTTTGAGTGAAATAAATATGTTTTAGGTTAACAGAACATACTTCATCTCATAAATTAAAACTGAAGAAATATTCAGTGGTAAAATAAGTTTAAAAAGTCCAAATTTATAGTCTCATTTGATCTCTGCAAGCACATTTCTGCAATAATAATCGAGAAACAAGTTTAGCTTGCTTTATATGGTTATTTCTGTTAGTGTATTTAGTCCTGACAGTATGTAGATATTACATCAAGTTTTCAGTATTCCTCCTATTGTAGAGATTTTTTTTCAGACTCATTTCTAAAAGACTTTGATGGAAAAATATCAATCTTACACAACTCTTTCAGATAACCCATTGGATGGGCATATTCTTGCTATCAAATAGAAAAGAAAAATAAATGAAAATTAAAAACCATTCTTAGATGCTAAGATCTAAGTCAAGAATTGACCACCTCAATCTGAAATCAAATAATATAATTAAAATATATGTAGAAAAACCTGAATATCCCAAGAACTCATGAAAAAAGACAAAAAGGTACAATGTTCTCTACTAGAAATCAGAAATGTTACAAAACATACTAATTAAAATTGTGACATAGCTCAAGAAATATTGTATTCATAAACTGCCTTGTTTAATTTCAATTCCTTTATACAATTAAAGATAGGAAAAATATTTAAAAAGTTATATGATGTCAATATAAGGAGGAAGTAGTCCAAATTAAGCTACATATGTGTAAATGCTGTATGACTGACCAGGTAGCACCACATATAACTAGGAAGCGTTAAATCAGCTTATTAAATATTTATTGGACAACTGCTGACCTGCAAGAAAAAAATTAATCACCACTTAGATCATATGAATAAGACCATATAAAAATTAATCACTACTTAAACCGTATAAAAAGTTTTCAGGAGTGTAAAGCCCTAAAAGTTAAAAGGCCTGATTGGAGAGTTTTTAAAGAATGATATCCTTTTTTTTGGGGGGGGGGTCTGGTCGTGGGCCTGAACTCTGGGCCTGGGCACTGTCCCTCAGCATTTCAGCTCAAGGCTAGCGCTCTACCTTATGTGGTGCTGAGGAATTGAACCCAGGGCCTCACGCATGCAAGGCAAGCGCTCTACCACTGAGCCACCTTCCCAGCCCAGAATGATATCCTTTAATGTAGAAGACCAGATTATTTTAAGAGGTCACTAGAATTATTTTTTATTGGTTTTTAAGTAGGAAGAAGCTGACAACTTGACAACAGTACAGATGTTTTCAAGCATATGTTGCTTTTTATGTCAATTCATGTTTTGATCTACTAAAGTTTTAAGAAGTTCTGTAAATCTGTCATGAACATAGAAACAGCATCATAAAATCATTCCCATGGCTCAACCACCTGTACTAAGTGGAGTCATTAAAAAAAAAAAAAAAAAAACAATCAAAGGGTACCAGGCATTTGTGGCTCACACCCAAAATCCTAGATACTCAGGAAGCCAAGATCTGAGGCTCATAGTTCAAAGACAGCCCAGGCAAGAAAGTCCATGAGACTTCTTAATGATAATTAACCTCCAGAAAACTGGAAGTGGAGCTATGGTCCAAAATAGTAGAGTGCTAGCCTTGAGCAGAAAAGTTCAGGAACAATGTCCAGGCCCTGAGTTCAAGCCCAATATCCTACAAAAACAAACAACAACAAAAACTCATTGTGTGTGTGTGTGCATGTATATGCGTGTGTGTGTGTGTGTGTGTGTGTGTGTGTGTGTGTGTGTGTTCAGCACCAGTCAGAAGCAATAACTCAATATATATATATGTATATATATGAAACTCAACAATGTAGGCATTTAATAATTATATTTTAAATAATAATTTAAAGTAAAATTGGAGCTGGGATTGTGGGTTAGTGGTAGAACACTTGCTTTAGCAGGTAGAACAATTGCTTAACATGATGTACAAGTGCTAAAAAAATACAAAAAGTGAAATCATACATGCTCAATCATTTTTAAAAGTATTTAATAGGTGGCTAAAAGTATAAATTGAATCAAAAATTGTCTTTTAAGTTTCTAAAAATGCAATGCACATAACTGTATTCATACACACATATATTAGTTTTGTATTAGTGCTTAGAATAAATTGTGAGAAAGCATTTTGTTGAGTGGTAGTACTATTATTGGGTTTTGGTGGTTTTCTGGAGAAAATTTGCACCAATTGATAAATGTCAAAAATTTTGTTAGCCAGTGTATACTAACTTGCAAGTCTGATATTAAACAAAGTGGTAGTACTTAGATTATAGATGGCAAATTCAGTGTGAGGGAAATTTGGCCACAGGAATGTGAGTTGATAAATGTTTATCAGCACAACATATGTACTTGGGGAAAATACAATTATATAGACTATCTTACTATATTTAAAGCTTTAAAGTTCTGTGCATATGCTTTTGTAATAAATTGCACAGCTGACTTGTATGAAATATGGACTTTTATTTTATGATTGTGGGTTTT
The DNA here is from genome assembly GCF_024711535.1 of Dipodomys merriami. Taxonomy (NCBI): domain Eukaryota; kingdom Metazoa; phylum Chordata; class Mammalia; order Rodentia; family Heteromyidae; genus Dipodomys; species Dipodomys merriami. The sequence continues at coordinate 63,789,286 of NW_027206290.1, forward strand.
TTGGTTATTTTGGTCAGTTGTGGGGCTTGAACCCTGGGCTTGGGCACTATCCCTGGGCTCTTCAGCTCAAAGCGAGCGTTTTACCGCTTGAGCCACAGCACCACTTCCTAGTTATGTTTTCTTTTGTAGAATTTATCTTAACTGTTTTCTCAGCTTCTGTCAAGAACATAGATAGTTGCCTAGCAACTATCTCAAAGTATTTCATCAGGTAAAATCCAAGATGTTGAATTATTGGTTTATGATGTATAATACTTAGAAGATTATCTGTGTCTATGATTTCAAAACTTCATACAAAACAAGAAAAAACAGGATGATAAAGAGGAGATATCAAATTAAGTTTATTACATGGTGGAAACCATGTAATTATTAAGATGGAAACATGATTTAAATATGTTAAGATATGGCTCAAATATCTAGAAATATTTCCAAAATGAAATTTATAAGGTCAATTCTTGCCACTAACGCCATGCTACTCCCCTGTCCCCTGCTTTTTTTTTTTCTTTTGTTGTCTTTCAGATAAGGTCTCACATTTGTTTTTCCACAGGGCTATTTTGAAACCATGATTCTGACTGCTACCTCCCAAGAAGCTTGGACTACAGATATGTGCCACTACAGATGACTGATATACAAGATGCTATGCTGAAAAGAATTCAGGTGGAGCTGGGGGGAGTGTAGTTGAGGAGGTGGGAGGGAAGGGTTGGTAGTGGAAAAACAAAGGAGGAGGCAACAATGCTTGATAAGAAATGTACTCCTTACCTTGCTCATGTAACTGTAACCCCCTCTGTATGGTATTTTCACAATAAAAACTTAATAAAAAAGAAATCAAATATTGGATAAGAATATAGAACAAAGAAAATTATTTTAGTAAGAAATGTGATCTTAATTTTATAAGCAGATTATTAAAATGTGAAAAATTTCTTATCATTTTATGTCTAGGGTGAAGTTATATGCCAAGGAAACTTCATCATACTAATAGAGAAAAATAAATTTTATTTGCATATCAAAAAAAATTTCGTGAAGATCAAAGTTATGAAAACACTGTGTGGTTTATTTTGCCCTATTTCACTCATTTTAGCTTTGCTTAATTTGTTTTCATTAAGTGGAAGATTTTGTTTTTTTAATGCTTAAAAACTTTCCTTAAGTAGTGTACAAAGGAATTTCAATTAAACCTGTCATTTCATGAAATCAGGGGTGATCAGTATCACCCTTGTCATAATTCACCTCCATCTCTCTCAATCCTCAATCACCTAAATTTACTACTTTAGTCTATCATATACTATTAAGGAAAATTTACCTACTAGAATAGAATTTTCTTCTCCAAAAGCCTATATAACATTTTAACTTATGTTATTAGTGGATCTAGGAGTCCTAGAAGTAGTAATTCCTAGAAATATTTTAAATTATGAATCTGTATGTGTATGTGTATGTGTTTTTTCTGATGAGGAAGTAACTGTCTTAATACTAATGTGCATTAATCTAACTACCCACCATTTTGGCCATATTCTGTGGATGAGCAGTTATCATGAAAGTGACACCTTTCAGTAAAGCAGGACCTTTGATTCATTCTGACTAAAAGATCATGAGCTGAGCTGGTTTGTGTTATTTTTTAATTAAGGACATTAAAAAAACCTCCCTGTGATTTTTTACAGTTCTTTTTTTCCCTCCTATGAATATAGGGGTTTTAGCTTGAAAGAGCAGAGCCATAAGCTTGAAACAGTGTATATTATGTAGAATCAGCTTAGTGTACAGCTTCCCCAGGGACTCTTAGATCCAAGATAAATTTTTCAAGACAGAGGATTAAATTTTATGTGTGAGGTGTCTGCGATTTAGGATTGTTTGTATTACCCTGACAAATACACTATCTTTAACATATACACAGATGATCATACATATATATATATATATATATATATAAACTAACATATATAATCATTTATATATAGATTTGGGGTATTCATGGTGATCCACTTATCTATTTGTAGCCTCTTATGCCAGCATCTCTGTTTACTATGATATTATAGTAGATTACCTAAGACTTCTCTGTTTACTGTAACTTCATAGTAGAATTTTAATACCTAAGACCTATGTAAATGCTTCTTTTGAAAACTCCTATTAGCTAGTCTTATGCCTTTAAAGACACATTCTTAGAAACCCAATAATTACTTTGGTTGGATTGCATTAGATTTATAGATTAATTTGGGAGAATGAACACGTAAGCTAACTAAAGTCCTCTACATTTTCCCCGATGACTTGCAGGTGTCCACAAATCTTCATTATCTGGTGAGATTTTTTTTGTCTATATTACATCTTAAATCAGTTTTGCACCATCACTTCGGTTCCAGAAGCACGATTGCAAATTGGCTGGTCTGGGATACTTTATCTAAAAAACCAAACAAACAAAGGAAAACACCTCAAATCCTACTGACGCATAGCAAGAGAATTGATCTATGTGGTTCACTTCCTGAGCTCACTTAATAGATCTGGAAAATGTTAGTTCATTTTCTTCACTATGGCATAGCCCAGGGTTCCTTCTCAGACACTTATCAATTCTGGATTTGCTTCTAATCTGGATTCATTTGAGCTTATTTTCATCCTTTCCAGTTCGTGCTACAATCTCTTCTAGGACACATTTACTGTGTCCTATTTAAATTCTCCATCCTATCTCTTGTTCCTGTAAGGCATTTAGCAAATCTGTTTGTGTAATTAAATTCCTGTACTATTATTACTTTATAGACTAATTTTATACCATTACTTAGATTATTTAATATTTCCATAAATGTTCCACCATTCCCAACAGGATAAACATTGTGCATTGTTTCTGTACTCTGTCATTATACTGGCTTAGGTAATTTGAATACAATCTTATTTCTTGATGGTAATCTATGTATAAGCTTCCACCATTAGACTATCAAGTTTTATCTCTTTTAAAATTGTTTTCTTATAACTATTGTTTAAGAGTAAAAAGCATTCTGAATTTAAAACAAGGTAGTAATTTTGTTAATATGTTGATTTATATAAATCTTACCAAGTAATTTTGTTGTTGCTGTCATTGTTGGTGTAGGGCTTGAATTTGGGGCCTGGCACTGTCCCTGAGCTTTTTCTCTACCATTTTGAGCCACAATGTCACTTGCAGTTTTCTGCTCATTAATTGGGGATAAGAGTCTCATGGACTTTCCATGCCAGTCTGGCTTTGAACCACGAAGCTTAGATCTGAGCCTCCTGAGTAGCTAAGATTACAGGTGTGAGTCACAAACACACAGTTTATCATGGTCTCTGAATCATTTTTAACAAGTTTAACAGAAGTTCTGTGAAATCTTATGAGTATGTAAATACCATGAGGTTAAACCATTTGGCTGTCCAATGGCTTGAAAACCATTCTCTCCACAGTCTTTTTCCCAAAGAACAAATTCACAAGGTCTACACACAATAGGTAAAGCGACAGAGAGAATTCCCATTTTGCTCTGAAGAAATATTATCTTACTAATCCCTCAAATACTAATGATGAGTATGTCATCAAGGAAGATAGTGGCTGAGTTAAAATCAGCTAGATTATGAATCAGTGACAAACAATCCTATATTTTCATTTGTCTTTTTGGTTTTTTAAATTTTATTTTATTGTAAAGATGCTGTACATGAATAAGGCAATGAGTACATTTCTCATCAAGCATTATTACTCATTCCCTTTTGGTTCTACCATTATCCCTTCCATCACCCACCTCCTTCACTCCTCCCCACCCCCTTCCCACCAAAGGTTGTAAAGTTCATTTCCAATATTCTGTCTTGTGGAGATCATTGTTGCAATGGGCCATCATTTTTTTATAGACTAAGATAAATTTTTCTGCCTTTTGTGTGGTATTGGGGTTTGAACCCAGGACCTCATATCTCTAAACTGCTTTATCATTTAAGCCATATTCCCAGCCCTTTTAGTTTTCATTAGTTTTCAGTATTTCACCTTTATGCACAGGGTCACCTGGGCCCCAATACTCTTGTTTATGCATTCTACATAGTTCAAATTACATGCTCACACCACCATGCTCAGCGTTTTATTGGTCAAGAGGGTGTCTTAGGGGCTGGGAAGGTGGCTCAGTGGTAGAGCACTTGCCTTGCATGAATGAGGCCCTGGGTTCGAGTCCTCAGCACCACATAAGCAAAAAGAAAAAAAAGCCGAAAGTGCTGCTGTGGCTCAAGTTGTAGAGCGCTAGCCTTGAGCTGAAGAGCTTAGGGACAGCACCCAGGCCCAGAGTTCAAGCCCCACGACTGGACCCCCCTCCCCCCAAAAAAGAGGGTGTCTTAGAAATTTTTTTCCTGGCCAAACTGAACCATGATCCTGTACATCTGAGCCTTGAGTATAGCTACAGTTACAATTGTGAGACTGTACCTATTTTCCTACTTTTGTTGAAGAATAAAGTTTACTACCTCTCCTCATTAGTGTAGTGTGGTGTTTAGTGTTTAGTTTGGAAATTAGAATGTGGTCCATGTGACATTCTCACACTTCTGAATTAAGACTTTCAAGATAATCTTAAAACTATAGTGCATCTTCTTCTACTCAGGCCAATAGGAACTCTTGTGGTAGAGAAAGTAACTCAGATAGTTCTGATATTGGCATGCTGGCCACATGAAAAGACCAAAGAATGAACTAAAACCTAACCAGTCCCCAGCTGCTCTGGCTAACAGTAATCATGCTAGATGTGGTTTCTAAACCAACCAACTCTAGCCCAGCCTCTAAGCATCAGCCACTATACAAAACACCCCATTTTTTTAAAGTAAAAGCTTAGCTTAGCCCACCAATCCCAGAACCACAAGAGTTAAATTGTGGGGTGGTTGGTTCGGTAGCAATAGCTAATTTGCTTAGACTTTCAAAATAACAATTTATATCCTCTGCCCAAGTGCTTTTATTTACTGCTGATGAGAATCTGGGGCGCCATCTAGGGCACCTGTTCTTCATAAGGCAGCTGAGCAATTCCAGGTTACTCTGGTTTGATAAAGTCTCAGATCAGGAACTTTTGCCTAAAAATTTCACAGCAGAAGGGAACAATGTTAACATTTTGCACTAGTGATTAAGTGCTTCAGTCTGGAAGTAATACATACACCCTCCCTCTGCTTGTAGTCCAACACACTAGTCATACTGTTGTGTCTCACTCGAAAGAAGTCTATTGCTTAATGGGCTAGGAGATAGAGGGAGAGAGAGGTAGAGGGAGAGAGGGAGTCAGATATGGATAATGGACATGCATCCCTGTCTCTTGCTATGATGTCACATCTTCAAAGTCTAACATAATTCCTTTTCCTATGGAGATTCCTGTGTCTTGTGTAACCATAGCTTCCCCACAGTCTCAACATTGCAAAGTATACTGGAGACCAAAACTCTTCTGTCCCAGTAGTGGGTAGCAATTGTCTTAAAACCATAAAACTATACTTTGAATACACAAGTGATGTGTTTAACAAATGACTCCATATCTTGGTGGCTTAAAACAATACCACTGATTTGTCATAGTCTGTGTGGGTAAAGGCCCCAGCTAAGCTGTACCTCATGGCTCCAGGTGACTCATTGGACTCAGGATCTGAGTAGTGCTATTAGGTTACTCAAATGGTTGTTTCTGAGATTTAGTTCTTAGCACGCTGGTAGATGAGGCCTCTGTTCTTCAGGAGATGTTGGCTCAAGGTCTCTCTTAATTCCTTGTTGCTTAGAGTTCTCCATATTGTCTCAAAATGAGCAAGCAAGAATTCCAGCATGGTGGAAATCCTAGGTTATGGAATCTTGTTATGGAAAGATTAGGCTATCACCTTTATGTATTCCATTGGTTGGAAATGAGTCTTTGGGCTCAACTACATTCCAGAGGAGAGAATCCTACCAGGGCCTGAATATCAGAAGTTGAGATATTGGGGACCATTTAAGAAAGTGCCTACCTCAAGTACTGCAATGGGGTCTAGGCAGTCTAGTCTTTAACCTTGAAGGTTCCAAGTAGGAATTGGAGAAGTGAGGAGAGAGAGTGACAACTGAGTGAAATCCTGTTAAACATGAGCGTGCTGTGGTTTTGTTATACAGAAGAACTACTGGAGTTGAGATGAGACAGAGTCTCTTTTGTGTGGGCTACTGAAAGTACAAGGTGAACTACTAGAAAGTAGCTCAATCACAATTCACTAAACAACTGGTGAGGAAGAGAATGAAGCCAAATGAAGAGGCAAGAAGGCATAAATGTATTCTAAGTTCTGAGGGGAAGGAAAAATAGCTTTGTGTTTCTAGGGCACAAGGCCTTCTGGAAAGGGTGAAATAGATGGTGAGCAAAACTCAAGCTAGACTGTAAATGATATTGACTATGCTGTTAAGTGCTTTTTGTTTTGTTTTGTTTCATTTTGCTTTAGGGGGCAGGTTGTGGAGCATGAACTTATTAGGGACTGGGTGCTGTCCCTGAGCTTTTACACTCAAGGGCTAGCACTCTATCAGTTTGAGCCACAGCACCTTCCATTTTTTTTTTGTGGTTAACTGAAGATAATAGTCTTATGGACTTTCCTGCCCAAGCTGGCTTTGATCCTCATATCTCAGCCTCCTGAGTAGCTAGGATTACAGGCTTGAGCCACTGGCGTACCCAGATAACCTTAGGAAAAACAGGGAGCCTTAGAAGCATTATAGAGTATTGTTATTTCTAAATAATAAAGTTTTCTGAGCCATAGTGGTCATTATGCCTATAACTATCCATTTGGAGCAGTTTCTACAATCACCTATATTTAAGCTGAATCAGGATGTACAGTAGTTTTCGTTCCAAATCACATTGGGTAGGGAGTATGTGGGCTGAGATGCCATCTTGGTTTACAGCAACTGATCTCGCCTCATCATGGCAAAGCCCTCCCATATATTTGTACTGTGTTATTCCTTACCAGCCTTTCCTGTTCTCCTCCATCTGAAGGACAAGAAAAGCAGTCCTTGAATATAAAATTTACGTTAGCGATAGAAAGTGCTGTCGCAAATTTCTTTTGTGATCCTGAGGTTTTCTTTATCATTTCTCATTTGTAAACATCCCTCGGCCCAAAAACATTGATAACAGCAAAATGAATCTACCTTCAATACTGACTATCCGGGTGTCACTCTTATTTCATGTATCTGCTACTCCTCACATTTTATTTCTGGAATAGTTTAAAGCAAATTTTAAGCATCACATTACCTCATCACAAATATTTTACTATCTTTAACCAATAAAAATTTTAAAACATTAGGACATCTTGATTGAGCTCAAGAAAATTTACGGTAATAATTAAAATTAAGTGCACTGCTTAACTTCTTAAAAAAATCACATATCCTAGTTAAAAAATACACTGGAAAGAATGATAGATTTCCTATCTATTTCTTTAAAAAATAAGCACAATAAGATGTTTCTCTACTGACTTTGCAGCATTGAGGTACACATCAAGACAAAGAGTTTTAGTAATATTACTTTCAGACATGTGCCGAATCGATAATAATTTGTAAACTCAAGTGTTTTGATACGAGCTGACTGGATCCACATAGGTTTTATCTAAGGCTAATTAACATCTAATCCACACCAGATCTCTATGTATGGATGGTCTGTGACCTGAAGTACTCAAGAGTGCAGAGCAAGACATGTTGGAAGTCCAGGACAGAAACAACTTTTTCTAGATGTAGTTTCCAACCACTGAGAGTTTTGCTTTGCACCCCTGGTAAATGTTTATAACGCACATGACTCTCTAACTATAATGCACTTTAAACATACTCACGGTGCCAGGCACCCAAGGTACAGATTCATCCAGTGTGTATCTGAAAAGCAATGAGGAAATTAGTGAAAGCTGTTTTCCTTTCAGACCTAAAGAAACTGTAGGAGAGAAACGTACGTGCATTTTACTGCAACGAACGATATGCTTGTTAATGGACTCATTGCTTTTAACCTGGTGATACTTAGGTTTTGAAAGTTACTCCACCATTAAACGTGGTTTTGCAAAAACTCTAGTTGCAGAAGCAATGGCAGCAGGAAGTGCACAGTCTAGTGCACAGTCTAGTTTCAGGAGCAGCAGCAGCAGCAGCAGCAGCAGCAGTCAGACGTATGCAGCCAGAGAGCACTAACTGCCCCTCCCAGCAAGAAGCTCACCTTTCTCCCTCGGCTTTACATCCAACCAACCCTAAGTTCGCTCCACACCGTCCATCTCTCCCTGCAATCGTGGAAGGCGAAGATGAACTCTTGTGGGAGAAACCGCCAGACGCCCAATCCTTCCTTTCCCGGGGAGGTGGAGGACAGGGAGAAAGGCTGGGCTCTAAACTTCCACAGTGGATCACCAGTTTATTTTCAACGTTGCGGTCAAGGAGAAAGGGCGGCCGTTGCCGTGGCAACCGACGCCCAGGCAACATTGCGAAAGGCAAGGAGGGGGTGTTAGGGGGCGTGGCCTCTGCGACACAGGCGCAAGAGAACCGGTGTCGGCTGCGGGGGGTGGGGGGGGGTTGGGGGGGAGGTTAGAGGCGTGGCCTGGGCGAGCACTGGCGCTTAAGAGGCAGTGCCAGCGGGAGTGGGGAGGGTGGGGATAGGAGGGGGTGGTCAGGGGCGTGGCCTCGGCGAGAACAGGCGCTTAAGAGGCGGTGCCGGCGGGGGGACGGGGCGTGGCCTCGGCGACCAGGCACAGAAGAGGCGGAGCCGGAGGGGGAAGGGGCGTGGCCTCGGCGAGTGTAAGCGCATAAGAGGCGGTGCCGGCGGCCCGCGTGGTCGGCGGAGGCTGTCAGCGCGGCCTGCGGGAGGCGGGGCAGCTCGCGTCCTCTCACCACGGTCTTCAGCAGCCCTGTGGCTGGGGCCGGCGAGGGAAGCCCCACGCCGCTGTTTCCCCTTCCCCTCCCCATCTGAGGGGACCCTCCCGCCCGTTCCGCACCCAACATGGCGGGCGGGCGCCGCGGCCTGGCGGCGATGGCGATCCTGGCAGTCTGGCTTTCGGCGGCGACCCAGGGCCAGGAGCAGGCCGCGTTGCCGGCGGAGCAGAGCCGGGTCCAGCCCATGACCGCCTCCAACTGGACGCTGGTGATGGAGGGCGAGTGGATGCTGAAATTGTGAGTGTGTCCGTCAGTCCCCGCCAAGCCACCCTGGGCCTCCCGCGCTCGGGCCGGCAACTTGGCACCCCGTCCCAGCCGGCCCGACCGACCTCGGGCGGCGGGGGACCAGCCCGGGCCCGCGACCCGCAGCGCGGGGCTGGGGACCTGCGGCTGCGCATGCGCGCACGCCCCTCCGCGGTGACAGCCCGGGGCGCGGAGCATCCCCGGCCGCCCTCACCCCTCGCTTGCTGGAGGCTTCGGGGAAGTGTGTTAGGGACTGAATGGGGGCGGTGACGAGGGGAGGCCGTGTCAGAGAAGCGTGTGTTCTGTGTGTATATGTGTGCTGGTCTTGGGATTTGAACTCGGCGTTACGACTATGATCAATTAATAATCTTGATCAGAGCTTCACCAACCACAGCGCCACTTCCAGGGGTTAATTGGAAATAAGACTCCCGCGGACCCTTTCTTGCCCTGGCTGACTTCGAACCATGGTCCTCAGTTTTCAGCCTCCTGCGTAGCTAGGGTTACCGGTGTGACCCACCCGCATGCTCCCAGCCCATGGTGTGCGTTTTGAGGCCAGCACCTGCAGGAGACAGGACAATGGCATATCCAGTGTGAGTAGGTAAGGGATGTGTTGAATTAGGCAGGTCAGTTTGGTAAGAAGTATCCTAAGTCTTGTGGAAGACCTTGGGGTGTCATTGTGCAAAACAAAACAAACACTGGCTGCCCAAGTTTTCAGACAAGATTAAAAATCAAGGTTGATATTTGTCCTAACTGGTAGAGGTAGCACTTCGGGGCCGAGATGGTAATCTAATTGTGCTGTTTGAAAGAAGAGGTCCCCTTAACAAATTTCCCCTTGTGAACACTAAAAGTTAGGTTAAGTGGAGAGTACCTTTAGCATGCAGAGATAGGAAACTACATTTCTGAGTTGGAAGAAGGCAAAGGATTTGCTGATTGGAGCTCAGTAGTACAGTAACTTAGTAGTACAGAATGATTGAAAGGATCTGAAGTTGATGTGGGCATGTAGGGAAAAATGGAGAAAACTAGAGAAATGTGTGCTGAGGCCCTATCTCTGCAGCCTGTCATTTCAGGGAATATAGGTAAGTCATTATTACTATTTGATAGTTTTAGGTTGAGGTCATAGGCCCACTCAAAGTTGGATTTATATTTACCTGAGACCAAATTTGAGACCAAATTTCATTTTAGATTGCAAGCAAATGCCTATGAAGTGAAAATCTCCACATGAGATAAAGACCCAAAGTCATGTCATTAAGCAAATTACACCTCTCAAAGACCAGAACATGCAGCATCCTTTCAAGTACTCATTTAGCATTTGTTTATAAAGAAGAACAAATTATGATACCAAAATAAAATGCTTTGTGATCAAAATAAAACAGTGAAGTAACTTACTAAAACAGGAGTAACTTACTAAAATAAGTTAGCCATCTTGGATGGAAGTGAGGAGACTATTTCACCTAAGAGAACCATTTAAATGAAACTTTTATGTTAGGACTGCCATGTTTTTAGCAAGTATAGAAACTTTGGAGAAATTACACATTTTCTTAGCCAATTCTTCAGGAAGTTCTTTTTTTTTTTTTGTAATCCATATACAATGTTGTATTTCTAGATGTAATGACAGTCAAAGCAGAAAGTCTTCCTTAAATTTAATGATGTCAATTCCTTTACGGTTCCCTTTGAAATTCTCTCTTTCTTTTAATGAAAGAATTGTAATCCTGGTGCTAGTGGCACATCCCTGTAATCCTAATGACTCAGGAGGCTGAGATCTAAGGATCATGGTTAGAACCAAGCTGAAAGTGGAACTCTGGCTCAAATGGTAGAGCATTGGCCTTAAGCAGAAAAGTTCAGGATCAGCAGCACCTAGACCCGTAGTTCAAGTTCCCAAGCTGGCACAAAAAAGCAAATAAACTAGAAACACTGAAGCTGGTATAAATATTAGTCTTTGCAAACTTCTACATGAGTGACTTCCCCAAACTACCATATGTGGTTATGTTGGTTAAATTTTATCTGTTAGAAATGCCTCAGCCTAGATGGTTGCAGTTGATAACTGTAACTTTGCTCTGCACACAGTTGTACAATATACCCTAGACTGCGGTGCAGGATGAGTCTTGTAACCCGGAAGTGAGCTGTTGAGATTATTTTAGCAGAAGTTCTCCTTTCATCAAGTACATCAAAGAATAGGTGGATAGAAAGAGATGAAAAAGTAAGAACTTAAGTCATTATATCCGGCTTCTTTCTGGATACCAAAACTCAATCAAAACTATTCCTTCTGAAGAAATAGTGTGACTCTTGTCTATTTTTTTTAATTTTTATGTATTAGGTGTTACTCTTTTTTCTGTTTGAAAAGAATCCAACACCTTAAGAGATATAAAATCTATTGGAGTCTTAGCACACTATAGGCCTGCTATACATTTCTAAGAATTCATCAAAACACTTATGCTTTCTCTAATGTATGTAACAAACCAAAAATCTATTTATACTGTTTCTCATATGAATGATTTTATTAAGATGATTGATTATATAATTAGAGATTAGGAGCAGATGACTTCATTTTCCTAAAGAAGCAAGTTAAGCTTTCTGGTAGAATTACAAATTTGTTAAAAGTTTCATGTCACTCTGAATTACAGTTCTTTGTGCATCTGCTTATATGCCACTTTTCCTCTGGGAATCTGTTTTCTTGAATATCATATCATGCAAAGCCCATGTAATTTAGTTCATTTATATTGGTACTGAAAATTTGTTAGAAAAATTAAATGGTTATATTTTCTTTGTCTTTCAAGCATTACATTTTGGGAGTCCCTGCAATGGAATTTCCAGTTTTAAAAAGACACTTTTGTCCTGACAAAATAGAGACATCCATCTTAATCAGTAAACTGGTAGTGGTGGACTATAAATGCTATCCAAACTATGTGAGGAAAAATAGGTAAGAAGATCATTGTTTGAGGCTGATGTAGATCCAAAATGGAAGACTCTATTTGAAAAATAACAAAAATATAAAGGGCTGGAGTGTGCACAGCAAACTAAAGTCCTGAAGTTCAAACTTCAGTTCCACCAGAAAAAGCATTTTTTTGTTAGAAAAATATTATTTCAAGTATATTTTAGTAATTCACCATTTCTGTTTTGAAACCTATTGACAAATCTGCAAAATCATTTTATTATTATTTGTACCTTCTCTAATGCTATGGCTTTATGCTCAGTCTTTCTCTTCCTGTTTGCTTTCTTAACTTGTTTATCTCTAGTTCTGCCTTGCTATGCTTTCCAAATATTTTCTGATGTGTTAGTGTCTCAGTTTTCATTGTTACATACTGTCCTTCATTCAGTTGCTCTGCAAGCTTTAGCTTCTTGAATGTGTGCTTAACTCCCATTATATTAATGTTACTTTTGCTCTTTTTGAAACACAATAGTATAAAATATGACTCATTTTGTGTACTATCCTGGTAACTTTCCATCCCCCAAAGAATTAAGAAGGTATTTAGGCAGCGTAGTTTTGATCTGCTTACTTTTAAACTACTTACCAGAGAAAAATGTTACTATCAGAGGTAAATCAACTTACTTCTATAAGGCTTTTATAAAGTAGTAGTAGTTGTGAATTTTTTTTCTTGGTAGTGAGAGGAGTGTTTTAGTTCAGACCTTGCATTTACTAGGCAGCCATCTGCCACAGAGCCAGAGCTCAATCTTAGCCAGTCTTTGTAGCCTCCCACATTGCTGAGAGGTGCTTGACATTGTTCCCAGCTTTGGGTTTAGAAGGAATCTGTGAACTTCTTTTATCTCATCTGGGATGAAACTGTAATCCTCCCAATCCCAGTCTCCTGAGTAGCTAGGATTATAGTTGTGAGGCACTAGTGCCTCCATTAGCATGTATTTTCAAACTTTGAGTATGAAGCAAAGCCTCATTATTTATGTATTTATTGGGGTGCTGTGTGTGAATTTAGGGCCTCACATGTGCTAGAAAAGTATTTTACTACTTGAGCCATGTCCCCTAACCTTTTTGCTTTAATAGTTTTTAGATAGAGTTTCCAACATTTTGCCTGGGGCTGATCTTGAAACTTGATCCTTTGATCTATGTCTCTTGCATAGATGCTGGTACTGGAGTATACCAGCACACTTGGTTTGTTCTTTGAGATAGAATCATACTAAGTTTTTGCTTGAGCTGGTCTTGGATCACTCTCCTCCTATCCTCACCTTCAAGAAGCTGGAATTACAGGCATGAACCTTTGCATCCAACTCACAAAACCTTATATTTTTCCCCAGGACCTTTACATTTTGAAATTATTTCTTCAATATCCATCTAATAGTTTTGATCCTCATTGTCTTAACTTTTCCATGTGAAATAACCATGCTTTTCTGCTGCTTAGATACATTGTTTTGCTTCATTGATTGAATGCTTAAGAGATAGTAAATGCTTGGTTGTATGTCAGGTTGAAGGTTGGAAGTTTAAGAAAGTAAGATGGATGAGCCTACAACCTTGATTTCAGGGAACTTGCAGTGTGATGCACTAATGGAAGTATATGTATTAAGTATTGTTCATTTATATTTTTGATGTTTAACAAACATTTACAAGGTTTTCAGGGCCCTATTGGCATATTGGGTTGGAGAGTTCATTTTCAGTTCTGTCTGATGAGTATTTTCATGTACACATACGTAAATAAAATTTATATATATATATGCATATGTAAATATGATAAGAAAATGGAACATAATTCACGACTTTGCATTTATTTTTATATTCTACTATCGTAAGACCTAAATTCTTATTGAAATTACTCTTATTTAGAACCAAAAGCATTCTAAGAATTTTTAAAAGCTGTGGGAACAATGTACTATATCCTACACTGAACTGAGAGCTGGCTTATGCCGTTACTGAAAGAACATGTAAGTGCATTTCAACCCAGCCAGCTCTGTCTAAATTTCATAAGGCCACAGACCAGTGTGTAGCAGCAGTATACAAAACAGAATAGCTCAAATTACTTCAATAGAATATCTAAGTATGCTTCATAATTGTATACATGAAGACCATTTTCATAAAAAACCTAGAATAGGGACTGTAATATTTTTATTTATTGAAATTTGTATGATTTAATAATTCCTGATATAGTACATGTATGTAAATACAGAGTCCTAGGGAAATTCATTGTAATTCAAGATTTTTCTTTCGGGTACAGTCTTACTATGCTTATTCTTTTTCTCTCTTTTCCTCTTAAGTGTTGATGTTGATATTGAGCCTTTATTTCCTTGATTTTTCTTTCTTGTCACAAAAGTATTTCCATGAGGTTCTTGGTTTGAGTGATCTTAGATGACCTTTAGCAAGTCTCTGCGCTGCTTTTCTCTTTGGCAGGGAGGTGCTAGGAGGTTGTAAGATTGAGATAAACTCAAGCATCATGATACTCATCTTGGAGAGCAAGCTGAATATCACCAATTAGAGTGTAGTAGAGTGTTCTTATTGTGTGCCTGCTTTGGGTGTGTCACCAAGTTTCTCATTTACCTTCTGAGGTATCTACTGTTATTTAATTTCACAGTTGAGGAAGTAGAGGCTTGGAGAGACTTTAAGCTGCCTAGTCAGATGATTAATTCCTGTTTGTTCTTTCTGGTTCCTCTAACAGAACTCTCTCATCCAATAGCTTAGTTATTTAATATTTTTTGACGTTGGCTGTCTCGTCACTTGCCATATGGATCTTTAGAAAATATGTAAGAACCGGGCGCCAGTGGCACACGCCTGTAATCCTAGCTACTCAGGCTGAGATCTGAGGATTGAGGTTCACAATCAGCCCGAGAAGGAAAGTCCCTGACACTCTTATCTCCAATAAACCACTAGAAAACCAAAGTGGCGCTGTGGCTCAAGTGGTAGAGCACTGGCCTTGAGCTGAAGAGTGCAGGGACAGCGCCCAGGCCCAGAGTTCAAGCCCCATGACCGACAAAAAAAAGAAAGAAAGAAAGAAAGAAAGAAAGAAAATATGTAAGAAATAACTATTTACTCCAACGAAAGGTATTATATTTGCAATAATATTTATATACTTATGTATCCAGCGCACATTTATAGAACACCTACTTCCTCCTTAATCTGCTTTGGACGTGTAAGAATACAAGTGTTCCTGTTTTTAAATTCATGTTCAAAGATGTCAACGAATTTTTCTCTGATCCTTGTCTCTTTAATTTCCAGACTTGAAGAATGAGTTGTAATAGGAAGATCAATGATCTTTTAGTATGGTATTGGAATTGCCTTGGCTGAGAGCCTTCTTTTTCAACTAGATTCTTCCTAATGCTTTTATTATTAGTACTTTTCCTAAAAGAAATGAACTATTACCTTGACTTTTTAGTATTCCCAATGCTACTTTTTTGTAATGTAAACATTCAAAATATTTCCTAATTCTAATTTTTGCATTTTTTCTGTTGTTATTCATCAGAGTAGATGTATATCATTGTATATTTGATTTTTAATTAGGATTTATATGCATTGGTTTGCACAATTAAAAATCTTCAATAGACTTCTAAATGATGTTCTGAGAACATCCCCATTGAACCTAGAGTTTGTACATAATTTGATTAGTTTACCATTGTCCCCTTTTATTTCATTTCCTAAGGCATGATGTGTGTGGGGATATATGTACAATTCTTTACTGTGGTGTTTGTGTGTGTGTGTGTGTGTGTGTGTGTGCAAGTATATATAGAGAGAGGAGATAATTCTTTTCTACATCCCTTTCCCCTTTTAATATAGAAATCATAGGAACCACATTTTGCAAAAGCAATTTAGGAATGAACAAAATATAAACTAATTAACAAGAAACTGACTTTTTTACAATGCCCAAACTATCCACAACTTGGATAGTTTCATTTAATCAAGTTTTTAAGAAATACTTTGGAAAAATGGAAGAAATAGACTGCATTCCTATTGGCCATCATCAAGTCCCCAGTTATTATTGTATTGCTATTACTATTTATCTTTATCCATATTTCCTCTTTACTACACCTTGGTGTTGTAATTTATGTGCTATAATGTTCACTCACTATATATATGAGAACTACCTTGGAGTTATAATTTATGTGCTATAATGTTCACTCACTATATAAGGACAATTCAGTGGCATCAATTCTTTTTAATGTCTATTTCCTCAATATTTTGATATTAGTTACAGCTTTAAAAGCTTAAGCAGATTTGAAAAATACGTCTACTTGTTGGTGCCATCCTGAAATGTTATTCAGAGTCGATGATTTTTCCCGGAGTATACTGGTCTATTTTTGGGAGCACGATTAATTAATTTTATTTGCTACTTTTATCTTCTGGATATTATAAAACAAAACAAAACCACATGCTTTTCTAATTGTATCAGTGCATTTCTGTGACATTATTTGGCAAATATTAACTTCAGTTTTATTTGTGTTGTTTTATTGAAATGAATTTCTAGCATATGGCACTGTTTATTCACAATGTTTCATATTCAGCATAACCCTCTCAGTCCTGTAAGTCTTTGCAAGGCTTATTTAATTTCTTCTAATTTTAAATTATCTCTTCCTTTCTATATTAGTTTCCTTAGTTTGCTACAGCAATTTACCACAAGAGAGGCTGTTGTATCTGAAATTTAATTCTCCCACAGTTCTGGAGGTCCAGAGTCCAAGGTCAAGGTGTGTAGCAGGCGAAGTGCCCTGTGGTTGCCCTTGTGGGAGTGAATGTTCTCTGCCTCTATCCTTGTTTCTGATGGCTACTGGCATTTCTTGGTGTTCCTTGACTTGTAGCTACCCGAGATTCAAACTCTGCCCCCACAATCACATTGCCTTCCCCTCTTTCTTGGTGTCAAGACTCCCTATTCTACCCTTGAACTAATGGTTATTAAATTTAAGGCCCATTTTAAATCAAGATGATCTCTTCCTTACTTGTATGTGTAAGATCCCTAATTGGGTCACAGATACAAGGGCTATAACTGGTATGTATCTTGTTTTTATTGTCAAGGTGATGTATAGAGTGGTTTTAGTTACGTAAGTAAGGTAATGAGTGCATTTCTTGTCAACCTTGTATGTATCTTTTAAAGAAATGCATTCAATTAACTACCTACCCAAGCAGCAAGCTTTTTAGATTCTCATTCTAACAACTGTAGTAAACCCTGAAAAAATTCAGAGCTTTATAGTTTCTGAGTCATTCAGAATGATTTCCAGCACTTGAAAAGGTAAGAAAAACCACTGGCATATTGCCAAGGTGACTGTCCTTCCTTCCAGTTCTGTTTGATTCAAACTTGCCTTTCCCTGACTCATTATCCATAGAGCTGCCACTTGAGATTGTTCTGAAATGTAAATCTGAATAAAATTATCTTTCTACTTCGGAGCTTAACACAGAACTTGGAACTCAGTCCTAACTCCATATGTAACATTTTGAAAGGCTGTGGATAATGTCTACACCCTCTTACGTCTGTTGTCCGAACCTTCACACATCTGCTGAGCATGTTTGTTGACTCTTCCCTTGGCTTTTAGTTTTACTTTAGATCTCAGCACAGATGTTTCTTTCTCTGTGGGTTCTTCTGAGATCTGTTGCCTCATCTTTTAGCATAGTGCTTAATGTTTATTGAAAAAGTGAAAACCAAAGTTCTTAAAGATAAGGGTATTTTAAACTCTTCTGTTTAAGAAAGTGTTATGAAGGGTGTTTTAGCCTACACCCATTTCTTTCTTTCACGGAATAGGTCAGAACAATTTCAAATGTATCTTCACTTCTATATTAACTTCGTTGGGCGTTATAACAAATTGCAGCATATTCAGATGTTTGGAAACCTGGTTGAGAGCTCACTAGTGACAAGTCTTCTGGTCTCTTCCTATCGAGTCTGTAGTTTTGATGGATCTGAAACTGGATTGGCTAGTTAGAATAGTAGAATCCTTGTGAAATTGCCCTTAAGGGCTGGGAAGGTGGCTAAGTGGTAGAGTGCTTGTCTTGCATACATGAGGCCCTGGGTTCGATTCCTCAGTACCACATAAGCAAAAAGAAAAAAGCTGGAAGTGGCGCTGTGGCTCAAGTGGTAGAACGCTAGCCTTGAGCTGAAGAGCTGAGGGACAGTGCCCAGGCCCAGAATTCAGGTCCCATGACTGGACCCTAAAAAAAAAAAAAAAAAAAGAAAAAAAGAAAAGAAAATTGCCCTCAAAATAGTATTTGCCCTCAAGGATGAAAACCTATCTGTAAACTGACAAAATGTGGTTCATTTGTAACAATACCATTGAAAATTATTTTAGGTATTATAATAATTCCTAAAAATATTTTCAAACTTGGACTAAAACTTAATATATTAAATCCTGGAGGAGGAAATGATGCTTGTATTTTTCTTTGTAGCATGATTTTGAAAAAAAATTGCTTTATATTTCCCTCCAGTTAAGAATGTATGTCTTAAGTATGAATATTCTGTTTCTCTCTTACCTCACAAATATTTCCCATGTTCAATTGCATGAAATTGCATGGCAAAGGACATAGCTAGCAAGATCAATAGAAAGCCCACGGATTGGGAGAAGATCTTCACTAGCCATACAACAGACAAGGGTCTCATATCTAAAATATACCTGGAACTCAAAAAATTAAATCCCCCAACAACAAATCTTCAAAGAAACAGCTGCCCAATAAACAAGTGGGCTAAAGACTTAAAGAGAAACTTCTCTGAAGAGGAAAGAAGGATGGCCAATAGACACATGAAGAAATGCTCAACCTTCCTAGCCATAAAAGAAATGCAAATCAAAACAACATTGAGATACCACCAGTTAGAATGGCTATAATCTAGAACTCTAATAACAACAGATGCTGGAGGGGATGTGGATAGAAGGGAACCTTACTGCATTGTTGGTGGGAGTGTAAACTTGTTCAACCACGTTGGAAAGCAGTATGGAGGTTCCTCAAAAGACTCCTCATAGAGCTCCCCTATGACCCAGCAATCCCACTTTTGGGCATTTACCCAAATGTTCACAAACCAGACCACATTAAAGCTACCAGCACGACTATGTTTATTGCAGCATTATTTACTATAGCTAAGATATGGAACCAACCCAGATGCCCCTCAGTAGATGAATGGATCAAGAAAATGTGGTATATATACATAATGGAACACTATGCCTCCATCAGAAAGAATGACATTGCTCCATTTGTTAGGAAATGGAAAGGCATGGAAAAAATTATATTAAGTGAAGTAAGCCAGGCCCAAAGAAACATAGGTCCCATGGTTTCCCTTATTTGCAATATCTAGCATATGTATGAGTCAAGCAGAAAAGGACAGATGAGGTGATGTTAGGGAAATGAACCCTAAGATATGTACTCAAATGTTTTTTTTTTCATGAGATTGTTTCTAACACATTTATAAGATTATTTCTTTGTTGCTTTGTGTGTCCCTCCCCCATGATATAACCCCTGCTTTCACTGTATTTGATGTTGGTATAATTTGTGGAGGGGAAGGGGAAAAAGAAATCGTTTAAATAGAGATACAGGTGGACCCATTGCAACAATAAGATGTACAAGTCGTTATGTCGAAAAATGAACTTTACAACTTTGGTGCGGGGGGGGGGAGGATTTGGGGGGCAGGGAGAGGCTGTGAAGGGATGGCAAGGGGGAAACAAAGGAGGAGGCTACAATGCTTGATAAGAAATGTACTCATTATCTTGCCCATGTAATTGTAACCCCTCTGTACAGTATTTTCACAATAAAAAAATTACTTTTTAAGACTTAAAAAAAAACAATAAATATTTCCCATGTTTGTATTGATCAGTTATTCTTCTTATAGTTATGCCCCGTGGTGTCCATCCTGCCAGCAGACCGATTCGGAATGGGAGACGTTTGCCAGGAATGGAGAATCACTTCAGATCAATGTGGGGAAGGTAGACGTCATTCAAGAGCCAGGTATTATAAACAGTGAACATTAAGTAGAAAAGTATGATAGCTTTCTTTTAATATTTTTCAAGCATTATGGCAACATTGAAAGACTGGGATTTTGATTACCTATGAGCTGACCATCTTGAATCAATGTATTATATTTTGGCTTATCTACATCTCCCTATGTATACAATGCACATCCATGTATATTTATTATTAGTTTGTTGTGATGTTGACAGTTGTAATCTGTGGTATAATACATTTGGATTTTAAGAACCCATAATGTTACTGCCCAGATAGGTATTTGAAGTGGGTTTCCAAATGAGGAATTTCGAATTCTGTCACCCTATCTGTATTTACTAGCTATGAGTGTTGTCATTTATCAAGAGGAAGGATCACTTTTGCTGCAAAAGCAAAAGGGACTTTTAAATTTTAAAATGATATGCACAATGAATTTATATTTATAGTTTAAAAATAACTTTGTCTATTATATAATTTGAGAAAAATGTTGGGTTTTTACCTAAATCTTTCAAATGTAGCTCTTTTAAAAGAATGGTTTTTTTACTGAAATTTAATTTCTAGCTAGGTTCTATGTCTGATCAAAGAAAAAAAAAAAGGCATGCAAGAGTATATCCACTTCCCCTGTATTGGTTGTGAATTCAGAAACCACAAAGTAATGAAGGGTTGATTACTTTTACACCTTCTGATATAGTAAAACATTTTTTTTGATAAACAAAAACTAGATATGTTAAAATTGCCACATGAACAGAGATTTTTATTGGAATTAAAGAGAAATTTCTTTTAAAATCCTGTTAATACCAGTTTCTTTCTTTAAGTATTTAAAATAGCCACCTCTGCCCATCTTTGCTTAGAGTGGGTGATTATAGTTAGTAGTTAAAAGATTTGGTTGTTAAAATAAGTTATTCTGTTAGAGCAAATCATTTCAATTACATGTTTGCAGAACATTTATTTTATCTTTGGTAGTTTGAGTCCAGTAAAATCTGGTACGGACTTAATTCATGGGCATCAGAAACCATGTTATGATGGATTTCTTAAAAATTCAGCTGGCCTATTCACATTTCAGTCACAGGATATCCTATTGTGAATTCAAAGCATGATTTGAATGAAAAAAAGTAAGCTGTTAGCCTTTTGATTCATAAACTTAAAGTTTAATTGAATACAGCCTTTTATTTAAAAGCGTAGAACTATTTTCTCATAGTGAATTGACCAAAAATAAAATGCAAAATTAGCATGAAGTAATTTCAAAGCATTTATTGATTCATTATTTTAGATAAATCTAAACTAAATATACTTGAAATATTCACCAAAGAAGAAGGGAAAAATGACTTATTTTGTTTGGCATACTCTAGTCTAATGAAGGTGTTTTATCTATTAGGACAATTTTCTAAGACAAAGGGTCTAAAATTCATTCAAATGATTCATTCAAACTTAAAAACTGAACTCATAAATATTGAGAAATACATAACTACATGCATAGTTGTTTGAATGATCTAGAGAATACAGTCTCTGGCCATATAACAATATTTTGGCTAAGGACTGGCAATAGTCTTATAAGATTATGTTATCATTTTTGTTTGCCTGAGTATACTGTGATATTTATATAACAGTAAGATTGCCTAAGGATGTATTTCACAGAATTTGTCCCATCTTTAAGTGATGTGTAACTGTATGCTTCTGATTATAATGTTGTAAATTTTACTTTGAATTATAAATCTAATGCTTTCATGCTTTCATTAACCTACTAATAAGGCTTAGAAACATTGAATTCTTTCAACAAATATTAAGTTCCTACTAGCCACCAAGCATAGTTCCAGATATAAATTATACTAAAATGAATGAAGGAAACAAAGGCCTGGCTTTTTTGAATAGTAACAAAAATTATGTTTAGAAACATTGAATTCTTTCAACAAATATTAAGTTCCTACTAGCCACCAAGCATAGTTCCAGATATAAATTATACTAAAATGAATGAAGGAAACAAAGGCCTGGTTTTTTTGAATAGTAACAAAAATTATGTGGAGAATAATGTCAGAGTGTGATAGGAATTATGAAGATAAGTGAGAGTAAAGATGTAGAAAGTCAAGAGAGCCACTGTTTAAAGTTAGGCTATCCAGGAATTGATTGTTTAACCAGTGGTCTTGATAGGTTGAGACAGAAAACCTCAGCAATCTTTGGTTGACGAACACCCCAGGCTGAGTAAACACTATGTCAAGTGGGAGAATAATTGTCTTATTTGAGAAACAGTACCAGGGCCAGTAGGGGACTCACGGTGAATGAGGATAAAAAAGTTGTTAGGGACCAGACTGTGTGTCTTGGCTCTGTGAACAAGTTTATATTTTACTCCAAAGTATAATAAGAAAAAAAAAGCTATCAGAAAGTTTGATCAGGGGAGTACATGCTATAATTTATGTTTTACAAGAATTCCTTTGGAATTGAACTATACAACTTGTGTGTGGAGACAAGAGAGAAAAACTGGGAGAGAAAGAGGGAAGGGGTGACATTGTACAAAAAGAAATAGACTCATTACCTGACTTATCTAACTTTAATCCCTCTATATCACATTTAAAATAACCTTAAAAAAGAAAAATAAATTTAATTTTTTTAAAGCATTCCTTTGGGTGCCTTGTGAAAGCATTAACTTTGAGGAGACAGAAATGGAAGCAAGGAGAACAGTTTGGGGTTCGTGAGGTAATCTAGAAGTAGGAATTAGGTGTTGTAGTATAGGAGACATAATGGTTAAATAACTGTATTTGAGACTAGGCTTTTCTGATTGGACTGGTTTCAGGATGTCGAGGGATGAAAAGAAAATGCAGAGGACTAGGGATAAGGGCAGATAGAGGTTACCTCAGCATGGTAAACAGAGATGAGATAGGGAGAGAAAGTTGAGAATTCTAAGAGCAGAAGAAGAATCGAGATTACTCAGAGGTGTGGGTTAGAGAACTGAGAACATTTAGAACACAGAATGCGGCAGCAGAGGAAGAGTTGGCATGGTAGGAGAGAGGGAGAAGTGGGAGCATCTGGGAAGGGAGGTCTTATGTGGTACCAACTCATGTAAGTCTCGAGGCAGCCTGGCTCTATTATTGGAAACAATTTGAGCATTTCTTCTTATAAAATCTAGTTTCCTTACTCAGCAGTAAGAAACCATCAAAATGACTTTGATTGTTTTTCCCCACAGTTAAGCATGTTAGTGATTATTTCTGTATACAAATTTCCACTCAGATATAAATTTCCACTTGTACATTTTTTTCATCAAAGCAGTCTTGCCCTAAGAGTTTTAGTCACATATAATTTCATTTCTTTGTAAAATGCGAAGCAAGAGTAAAGGTTCATGCATATTCTTTAGTTAACATTTTGAACGATCAAAATTTGTGTTTATAACTTTATTATTAAAGCTGAGATTCAGAAGTCAAGGAAAGACTGGGCCTTAGATAAATCTATGTCAGTTGCCAGTTTAATACTTCATGGCTGAAATGTCTTTGCAAAATTAAATTTAATCATTTAAAACTAAATCCATGCACTGGAAAAGAACACCTGTTTGTACATTATTCATGGGCAATGTCTGTGTTGCAGGCTAGAGGAAAGCCAGATGCCTCCATAGCCAAAAATAAATATTGGGTTTAAAGCCATCGATTTAATAAGAAACCTATTTAATGTAATGTTATATATTTTTTATAATTGGGACACTTAGACTTTTGTATTTTTTATATTGAAACTTTAACTCTCAAAGGTAAAGTTGGTCCTACTTTCAAACTTCTTTTTTAATTAATATACATTAATAGTATAAGGAAATTTCATTGTGACAGTACCACAAATGCATACAGAAGTATATTTTGAACAAGTTTACTCCCTTTATTATGTTTCCTTCTGTTTTTCTACTACTCCTTTGGTGATAACTAAACATTTAGTGAGCATTTTCTTTCACTGTAATTGTGTTATATACCTACATGTGTTTCTACCCTTATAATAATCTCAGGAATTTGAGATTTGAGATTTGAATTACTCAGGAATTTGAGGCACAGAGAGGTTTAATAACAGGATCAAGGAATCACAGCTAATGAATAATAGAACAAAAGTTTTAATTTTTTCTGCTATCTTAATATTGAACTTAATTTCTACCCTAATTTATATTCAATTTTTATGCTTTTAATTCTTTTGAAGTATGCATTTAAATTTTTGATAAGAAATGTAATTATTTTACATATTTCACATTTATGCCTTTATGTTTTGACAATAGTGAAGCTTGAGCTTAGAGCCTCATATTTGTTAGGCACATGCAGTTGGATCATGCTGGAGGAGGAAGGTTAGAGAGACTCGGGCAGTGGCAGAGGAAAGAGAACAGGTTTCAAAGATGCTTAAGAGGTAGGATTATTAGGATTTGGTGACTGATTATCCACAAGAGGGAAGAATGTCTATCACTCTACACTTGACCCATGCCCTCTGCCCTTTTTACTTTATTTTTCAAATAGAGACTTCCATTTTTGCCCAGGTAAGACTGGACCACAATCTTCCTATCTTATCTTTTCTGTGTAGCTGTCACCAAGATGAGCTGTTTTTATTGGTTAAAGTTTAGTGTCTCAAACTTTGTACCCCAAATGGCCTCAAATCGTGCTCCTCTAGACCTCTGTCTCCGAAGTAGCTAGAATTGCAGTGTGAGCAATCATGCTTAGCCAATTGATGCCCTTTCTGTGTTACACCACAGTTTTCATTTTAAAGTGAAAATTACTTCTACAGACAAAAGGTATGCAAAAATTTCAGGTCAAACTTTATGATTTCCTATGTAAAGGTTTAGGGTGTCCTTGGTTCTTCCATACTTTCTGAAGCTTACTGCAGTGAACCATTATGTAGGCCTGGAAATGGCTTTTGCTTTGCCATTTTATTTTTTATTTTTTTGTAAAATCTACATCTTACTCTTAGTATCTTTAAACCCTGAAGCCATAACATTAAGTAGAGTTGTCTTTTCCAATGTGGTCATGTTTTACCATTGTAGGAAATGAGAATTCCCTTAAGTACCCCATAGTGTCAGTATGAAAGGGTGATTCACAGGTTTGGAGGACTGGAATGAGACTGAGGGCTTCTGATGCCCTTCAGCCTCTCAGAAGTGACATGAATTACTGAGGTGAATTTCCTGGAGTGTCTGCAAAGGTTAAATAAAGGTTATGTTTTCTAAAATAATGTGAAGTTTTCAAAGAACATAAAGTAGCTTATTATTTTTACATATTATCTAATCAGATTTAAATATAGAAAATCATAGCTAACATTTATATGGCATTCATCACAGGTCAGGCCATGAGTTCTTTGTGGTTGTAATATATAGTCATACTGCTAAACACTATGAGGTAAATGTCCATGTAGAAGAAAACTGAAATTCATAGCATTCAAATTCATTGCCCCAGATTTAAAGCTAGTAGTAGCAGATATAGGTTTTAACCTAATGCCTGCTGCCTTTTAAGCCTGTAAATATTGGTTCTGTGTATTATATAAATGTGTTTCATGAATATTTTGTACTTATTTATGTATTTACTTCTTTCTTGCTATAGCCAATGATGACTAGGTATTTTTAAAAGCAAGTTTAAAAAGTTGCTTTAAGGGATACCTAATATTTATTTTAACTCTCACATGTTCTGTTAAAAATAAAATCTACATGGAAAACTTTTTAAAATAATGAGAAGCTATTTATTTTTTCATTCCACTTAAATGCTATTTGAATAAAGTATACTTTTCCAGCACAACTTTCTTTAGATAAAACTTGAGGATTGTATAATAATCTGTAGCTAGGAAAGAAGTAAGATATGACACTATAATAATTTTTAAACTAAAATCATACAATAATTTTAGGCACTTATGAATACCAGTACCTTTCCCCCTGGCAGTATAGAATTGGGAGGGTAAAATTACAAGTAGCATTCCAGATGAAAGGCCCACAAGCAAAA
This sequence comes from Dipodomys merriami, assembly GCF_024711535.1. NCBI lineage: Eukaryota > Metazoa > Chordata > Mammalia > Rodentia > Heteromyidae > Dipodomys > Dipodomys merriami. Next base: position 63,815,093 of record NW_027206290.1, read on the forward strand.
GTGCTTGTTAAATCATGGCATCTTCTCAGGCACTTGCACTTTTGCAATTGAGTCCTATGTATATTCTACAAAACTAGGAAGAATGAGGAAAGGGGTGGGTAGGGAAGGAATCGGTAGAAATGTTGAAAGGTCTGACATTGATAGAAACTGCTTTGTTAAATGGCAACTCCTTTGCATGACTATAGATAGAAAGATAGATAGATAGATAGATAGATAGATAGATAGATAGATAGATAGATAGATAGATAGATAGATGAAATATAGGGCTGGCAAGTAATGAGTTTATGTGTCTTTTTGCGACATTGACTTTTGCTTCCTTCATAGTACTTTTTTTTTCTTTTTGGTCACCTATGAGGCTTGAACTCTGGCCTGGGCACTGTCCCTCAGCAATTCAGCTTAATAGTGCTCTACCACTTGAGCCACAGCGCCACTTCCCGCTTTTTCTGTTTATGTGGTGCTGAGGAATCAAACCCAGGGCCTCATGTATGTGAGGCAAGCACTCTATCATGGAGCCACCTTCCCAGCCCCTGGACTTTCTTTTTTGTTTTGTTTTGTTTTTTGTTTCCGTTTTTTGGGGGGGATTTTTGGTCGTGGGCCTTGAATTCAGGCCATGTGTGCTATCCCTGAGCTCTTTTGCTCAAGGCTAGTGCTCTACCACTTTAAGCCACAGCGCCATTTCTAGTACTGTTTTTTCTTTTACATAACTCAGGGATGTCTTAGTGTCCATTAGTCTGTGATATGAGAAGAAAATAGAGACCTTATTTAAGAAGACTTGTCACTATTTAATAAGTTATTATGTTGGCTATTGTATAAAATTGTATAAAATGCATAAAACAAATTTTCATATTATTAAAAGTAAATTTTCCAGGTGACCTAGAGAAATAAAGTTTGAATATTAGATTTAATACTCCACAATGTTTTTAGTGAGAAAGTTTAAATTGATGAGCTATGTTAAAATGTTATTTTTTCATACTTCATTCTCTTTTTATTCGGAAATTCTGTTGCCCTCGTAAGTATAACGTATTTGTAACTAATACTTATTTATGAAATGTAAAGGCCAGGGATCTATATTATACTTCTAGTCTCATTCAGGTTTTGGTTGTATACCTCTATGCTTGATATTATCTTTCTCTGTGTATTCATGGTTCTAATTATTTGATTAAATTCTTTCCTTTGCTACTAGAATGTAAGCTCTATGTAAGCACACTCCGTTTTGACTTATCCAAATATCTTGAGATTCTTCACAGATCCCAGAACATAGAAGATTACTAGCTGTGCGAGTAAGGGTTTTATGTTATTTAAACCTTGAAATATATATAGTATAGCATTTGACACATACTTAGTGTTTAGTAAAGGTTTTTCCAAAACAAATTGAAAATATGGCTTATATACATATGTTGTTTATAATACTTGAAAATTTTAAAATATAATAGGTTATATTTAGCCTTAAATATTTCATATATTTCTTTAAATTGATAGCTAATATAGTAATAAGTAATATACTTTTTAACTAATATATTTATATATAATATATAGTTATGTGATATAATTTGAGTGCTTCAACATGTGCCAGGCACCATGCTAAGCTTTTATTTAATATCTTGATTTAACTTTAGAACACTTCGTTTAGGATTTAACATACTCATTTTATAGAAGAGGTGGCTGAGATGCAAAAAGGTCAAGTGATTTATCTAAAGCCATAAAGTTAGTAGGGAAAGTTAGTATTTAACCTAGAGCTTAAGACTCTATAACCTATCATTTCAGCAGCCTTATAGTCCTATGTAGTGTATTTTTAGGGAATATTTTAGGGTTACACATGATGGTTAAGCGTATCAGTTTTTAGTGACTAAAAAGTGTTATATAAATAAAAATGATGAAAGGAAACCTCTTTAAATAAACAGTAATAAGTGATCCAGTAATTATAATGGTTATATTAGCGAGTATAAAAAGAAGCTTGAGGATGCTTTTTCTTGAATTACTCTGACTTGGACTTACAACTCATTTATGTTTCTTGTAGGTTTGAGTGGCCGTTTCTTTGTCACTACTCTGCCTGCATTTTTTCAGTAAGTTTTGTTTTCTGGTTTTGCAAATATTAGGAATCAGTAGATGTATACCAGGAATTCTGAGAGTTTTCCATGACTATCACTCATTTAGCATAATGTTTGAGGAGACACAGACTGCACTGCCCTGAATGATTGCTGTTAGAAGAGAAGAATGCCTGAAGTGTTGTAGAGAAAGAAGACATAATTTCAGGCAGGAAAAAGGTGGGAATCATGTTTTTTCTGTAATGTAGAAGGTGAGATGATTCTTAATAGACTAGAACAAAATTGGAAATGTTTTTCTTGATATAGGAGAAGCATGTATATGCATGCCCAGAACAAGAGACACCTTCTGAGAACTATAACTATTTCTATGTGGCTGGCCCACAAGATGCAGTTGCATCATGCTGGATGAGGAAGGTTAGAGAGACTCAGGTAGTGGCAAAGAAAGAGAAGAAGTTTCAGGGATGCTTAAGAGGTAGGATTATAAGGATTTTGGTGGCTGATTAGCCACTAGAGGGAAGAATCTACAATGACTACCAAAGGCCATTGATAACTAATAAATGCGGCCAGCCTGCAAGATAAGGAATACTTAAAATTAGATGAGATTTTGGAAGTAGGGGCCAGAATGAAAAAGAAAGTATGGAGTACTTATTCCAAGTGGGGGAATTTAGATGTCAGGATCTAGAACCCTGGTTGAAAGATCTGAACTAGATATACATACTGGGAATTCCTCAACGTTGAGGTACATAACAACTAAAATATATCTAGAATAAAGCACATGCAATGGGAGGAGCAGCAAGTAAAGAAGGGGCTGACCAACATTATGATATCTGTCAAGGAGTGGTCATAGTAGTAGGAAGAAAACCAGAGAGCTTCTATTGGCATTTCTGATCATTCATAACAAGCCTTAGACCTTGAACTTCATCCATGGGACTAGAAAAAAACAAGAAGCTAAAGTAGAAAGGAGGGAGTAGTAGTGGATAAATACTAATAACAGGTATAAGAAAAGTGGTAGAAAAGTACAGGATATAGCAGTTAGGAGTCATTGGAAACTATCAGTTTGAGCAGGCCAAATGGAATTGTGAGCACAGAGCCCTCAGTCTCACTGAGTAATGACTGAGTAATGAAGGGAAGAAAATAGCAGATGAAGATCCTGTCCTGTGGAAGTTTGATGGTGAGAAGATGAGAGGAAAGGCTAAAGATAGAGGTGAGATTAAGTATTTTATTGTTGATGATGATTTTGAAGAGAGGGACTTGAATGACATATTTGGAAATGTAGGCAGAAGTTTTTGTTTGTTTGTTTTTTAACTGATAGCTATGGCTACTTTGCTATTGTGAGAAAAAAATCAAAATAACTGGTAAAATAAAAACTAATAGAAAGTAATCTGTCCAGATGAACACTGTCAAAAACTTTGGTAATAGTTACAAATTGTACAGTGAAAAAATAGAATGTGTAATGCCTTCCGTTTGGGGAGTTCTCATTTGTCATAGATTAAAGCTTATGTATGCCTTCTGATTTATACCTAATTATTTTCTTTTCTTCATTTGAACGAATTTAAAATTTCTCTAGAATTCATATTTATGACCAATACTTATTTTTATTTTTACTTTCATATTTTGATTTATTGACATTCTACTTGTTTTTATAATCTATAGTGCAAAAGATGGGATATTTCGACGTTACCGTGGCCCAGGAATCTTTGAGGATCTTCAGAATTACATCTTAGAGAAGAAATGGCAATCAGTGGAGCCTCTGACTGGATGGAAATCTCCAGCTTCTCTAACGTAAATTGTTACTATTTTAATGATAAAGTGTAATAAGCAAAACAATAGGTATCACATTAGCCTAGGAACCTAAAAGCCTACATTTGTCTTTATATTTTCTTCTGGTTATCCAGATCCCACATGCCCTTGATGGGCCTTGATGGGTAATGTTTCTGGCTTTGTGACCATGTGTGTTTCAGGTCACTGAAATTCCAGTTTACTGGAAAATTTGGTAGTCAGATCTATGAGAGTCACAAAAAACCTTTCTTCCAGCTTTTATACTAAGCCCTGCTAACTAACCTTTTTCGTTCTACAATAGGTAACAAATTGCCACTCTTTCTTCCTTTTAAATTACTGATGAAATAAACTTTCTTGACTTTATGAAAGAATTGTTCTTGTACTTTATGTGAAAAATGAAACCTGTGGTATAAACACTGCTGGTGTTATTTGTGGTCATCAGTGGTAAACTGTATGATATTTGGTGAGGTAGATCAAGCTGAATTCTAATAACTTCACAGTTTTCATTTTGAATGGCATGTTTTTAATTTATTGTTAAGTATAGATAGGTATAATAAATAATTAACACAGGCACAAATAATACAGTATTTGGGGAATAAATCATCTAGTGGTATCATGTTAATATTCAGGAGACATATAGTTTACTCTAAAAGCAACTTGCCTCTGGCATTTAATTGTATAAGTTACTGAGCACCAATGTTTTTTCAGTGAATATTCTAGGTGTTGAGGTATTCATCAGTGAATAAACAAAAATGGTTACCCCACTCCCTTCAGATAGCTTTAAAATGATTAAGACAGACAATAAAAAAAAATAGCTGAGGATACAAAGAATCCTTGACTTGGAAACACTTTTTTCAAAAAAACAACATGCTTTACTATGAGAATTAGGAGTCTTGGGCTACTTTAGATGAAAGGGTTAGGAAAGGCTTCTCTGAGGGGAAGATGAGAAATAAAATATGCAAAGTAACAGGTAAAGAGCCACCCTAATTTGAGAAATAGTGATCAGAGTGTATAATACAGTGAATGTGAGGAAAAGTAGCATAAATGTGAGCAAGAGAGGCCAGCTGAAACCATATCTTATAGGGCCTATGGCTGCAGGGAGTGAAAGTTAATCAGTATAAGTGAAGAGAAACAAGATTGGAGAGATACAGAATGGATCAGTTAGTGGACTTCTGTCTAGCCCTCAGGTGATAGTTTGTAGAAGAGTAGCAATAGATAAGTTGGAGAGATAAATGGATTTAAAGTGTTTGTTTGACTAAAGACTTTCTGGAGGTAGAGGAGAGGAGGACCTGGAAGAATCCTAAGTTAAATTTCCTGGCTTCCTGTTTCAGTACTTGGTGGATCTTGGTTTGCGATTTGGTAGAGAAAACCAATGGTTCTGCACTGGATTGGTTTGTTTTGAAGTGCACACTTTTAGAGCTGTTGAATTGAGTGCATGGGGATGTTTCCTTCGAGAATTCAGGAATACAAAATGTAAAACATTTAGATGATGTCTAAAGTCTTGGAGTGGCAGAAAATACTTAGAAAGAGAGAAAAAGTGAGGGCAATGGAGATGGATCCATGAGCTACCCTCCAAGTAGGAAGTTGATTAGAGAATAAGTCAGCAAAAGAAACTAAAAAGGAGTGCCAGTGAGGCAGGAGAGAAAACATTGATAGGTCATTTTCCAGAAGGCAATGAAAGGTACACAAGAGGAAGGTAACAGTCATTGTGTCACTTGTTTCCAAGAGGTGAAGGAAGATCAAGTTCAGGTCTGTGACAGGACATAGAATGAAACAAAGATGAGATCATCATAGCTTTGACAAGTACTGGTGTGCAGTTATGAGGACAGAGCCAGGTTTTAGTGGGTTAAAGATAAAGCCGAGAAATAGTGCAAGTGAAACTAATCTGGGAAGAAATTGGTACATGAAGCTTGAGGGCCCATATTAAGTGTAGGGTTAGTGTTTTTAAAAAGTGGATGTGAGTAGAACATATTTGCATGCAGAGGAAAACTGATCCAGTATAAAGAAACAGATATATGGCTAGTGCAAGAAAAAAAAAAACGATGACAGAATCAAATCAGTCAGACAAAATGGATCAGGGCTATAGCACAAATGGAGGAATTGAACTGTAACAGGACAGATAGAGTTTCCCAGGGAAACAAGAGAAGGGGAGTATAGGTGTATACCAGGCTCAGATTTGGTAGTGGAAAGCTAACGGAGATTACATCATGGCTTCTGATTTCACAGTGATATATGAGCTTCCATTGCTTGGGGAGCAGAGATGTATAAAGTTTAAAGCAAGGAAGAAGGAAATGAGCTATTATGTCAGAGCCTTAAAAATACAGTAGGACCAGGCAGTATTCACTTAGGTTTCAGAGTCAGTTTTGCATGTGGGTTCCCCAGAGATACTCAGCTGTGTAAGATTTAGGTTTTTGCTAGGTAGACAATGAAAGGAGAGAGGGCCAAGCAATTGAAATGTGCTTATAGTAAACTAGTTCAAATGATGACCATGGAATCTAACTGTAAAAGGGGAAAACACTAGGTATCAAGAAGTAGAGGGATCAGTGGAGGGCAGTCTCCCAGACCTGAATTGTGTCTTTTATTTTTTCCATATTGATATGCACAATCACAGGTTCTCTTCTTTTGTCCTTCTCTTTAGTATGTCTGGAATGGCTGGTCTTTTCAGCATCTCAGGGAAGATTTGGGTGAGTAACCTTAAATAATTATTATGTTTTCAGGGAAGTTTTTAAAGATAAAGGGTAGTTTTAAGAGTAAGAGAGTAGAGTAGCTAATACCACTAACACAACACTGTAGATATCTACTATTTGTGCTTGTGTAATTTCATTTAGCCTATTTATAGAGCATTGGACCTATTACTCAGGTCAAAATATGGAAGTATTGTTTATCTTAACCTTTTCAACTATGTCCCTGTTTTTTGCTTTTGGTTGTTTTTTTTTTTTTTATTACTTTGGGGTTTGAGCTTAGGATTTCATGCTTCCTAGCCAAGTACTCTTATTACTTAAGCCACTCTGACAAATGTTTTCATGCTGGGTTATTTTTGAGTCTGGATTTTATGTTCTGGTCAGCATTGGACTGTGATCCTCCTATTTGTTCTTTCTCAGGTGCTTACCACATAGCCAACCATTGATTGAGATAGAGTCTGTGAACTTTTTGCCTGGGCTGGCCTCAGACTTTAGTCCACAAGCTTGAATCACTGCATCCAGCCATATATAATCTTGATTATATCCCTTGATATGTTCCTCTTATTGGTAGAGGGAGCTAAATTCAATAATTTAAAAAAATTATC